>NW_026909276.1:895000-1195000 GCF_033115175.1 Lepus europaeus
GCACAGTGAGCCATAGTTGCAGACATCCCCAGCTGGTTGCATTGTTGAGAAAGCACAAAGAGGTACTTCTGCACCAATCTACTGGGATAGAGCCAGACAGCAGGTGGTGCAGTTATGGACTGCCAGCAGTTGCCTGGGGTCCTAGTGAAAGTGAAGAGGGACGACTGATTCAAACCAATCTCTCCAAAACAAGACCCATGACCCAACTGAAAGCAGGGGTGGGTGCCAGTTTAAATCAATGCTACAATGCAGAACCATGCAAGCATGTACATAACAGACAGCTTAGCTGGGACATACAAACGCAGTGCTGCCAGAAGTGATGGACAGGCATTAAACCAGGGACTCTAGTGTGTGCGAGTGATCCAGAGCCTCCAATGAAGGGAACAGCAAGTAGCTCCCATTGCCCCAGAGCTTAGTAGGTGACCTGGCAAATATGAAAAACAGAGGAGCACCAACAGAGAGCTCTGGTCTCAACATCTGCAGGCGACCTCTATGCTGAAAGCCTGTGAAAAACATGTAGGGCACAGCTGGCTCTGGAGTTCCACCAAGCCCAATATGAGAAACTAGCCCAAACCTAGATATTAACCACAGCCCCCAGCCACACCCACCACCCACCTCCTGGTATCCAGGAAAGGGCAGACACTCTATGAAAACAAAGTATAACCCCAAAGATAAAAACCAATAGAAGGAAAAAAAATAAAATAACACCACAAATGATGAAAAATCAGAGTTGAAACTCAAGAAGGATGAAGAAATCACCATGACACTCCCAGAGGAACATAACATCTCAATATTAGAATTAGAATATGAAGATGAAGAGATCGAGGAAATGCAAGACATAGAAATCAGAAAATTAATCATAGTATTACTAAAAAAGAAAGAAAAATCAAATCCATAATCTAAAGGAATCCACAGATGACATGAATAAAAATTTTTCCCAAATAATTGGGAATATAAAGAGAAACCAAAATGAAATTTCAGAAATTTAGAATTCAATCGAATAAAAAATGCAGTTGAAAGTCTTAATAGCAAGTTTGATGAAGCAGCAGAAAACATATCGGAGGTAGAATACAAATCCTTGGAAGTCTTATGATCAGAAAAAAAAAGCAGAAAATAGAAAACTTAGAAACAGTGTTGGATATCTACAGGATACTATCAAACAACCCAACATATGGGTCTTAGGAATTCCTGAAGGGGAAGAAAAGGAGAAGGAATAGAAAGACTATTCAGTGAAATAACTACAGAAAATTTTCCCAATTTGGAGAAAGGGATATTCGACTAGAGGAAGCACATAGACTCCTAACAAATATGACCAGAAAAGACCCTAGCCACAAAACTGTAGTCAAACTTTCCAAATAAAACATTAAAAAAAGATTCTAAAATGGGCACAGGAGAAGTGCCAGATCACTTTTAGAGAATTGCCAATTAGACTCACAGCTGATTCCTCATCAGAAACCCTACTGGCCAGAAGGGAATTGCAAGGTATAGTCCAAGTCTTAAATCAACAACTCAAAATTCCATAAAACATACATAAGCACATGGAGACTCAACAACATGCTCCTGAAAGAACAGCATATCATATGAGAAACTAAAAACAAATAAACACACAAAAAAAACTTGTCAACCCAGAATACTGCAAAGCTTGCATTTATGAATGAAGGTTAAATAAAGGCTTTATAACAAATAGAAATTGAAATAATTTGTTGACACTCATCCAGCTTTACAGAAGATGTTTAACGATTACCTACATACAGAAACACAGAAATAAAGGCATTATTATAAATGAATGAGAAGGCAGAAACACCACCAAAAGACTACAAAAAAATCCAAAGTAAAAATAAAAAGGAATATACATGGAAAAATGGCAGGGTCAAGTCATTGCTTATTAATAGTTACATTGAATGCATATGGCCTCAATTCTTCAGTTCAAAGATACAGACTGGCTGAATGGACTGAAAAACATGACCCATCTGTTTGCTGCTTACAAGAAATACATCTCACCACCAAAGATACATGCATACTGAAAGTACTGAATGGATGAAAAAACATAGTCCATACTAACAAAAGCCAAAAAAGAATTGATGTTGCAATCCTAATACCAGACAAAGTAGACAACAAAGGAGATGAAGAAGGGCATTATTAATAATTAAGAGATCAATCCAACAGGAAGATGTAACTATACTACATGTATATACACCCAATTACAGGGTGCCTGGCTACTTAAAAATGTTAACAGACCTAAAAGGAGATATAGACTCTAATACAATAGTAATTGGATACTTCAATGCCTTTCTTTTACCAATAGACAGATCAACCTGACAATAATAATCAACCAGGAAACAGTAAACACTATAGACCAAATGAAGTTAGTAGACATCTCATACAACAGCAGAATGAAAATATAAATCAACAACTCAAGATTCTCTAAAATATGTATAAGCAAATGGAGACTGAACAACATGCTCCTGAAAGAAGAGTGGGTCATAGAAGAAATCAAAAATTTCTGGAAACAAATGAAGCTGACAATATATCTTATCAAAACCTATTTGATACAGCAACAGCAGTATTGAAGGAAGTTCATAGCAATCAGGGTCTACATGAAGAAACTCGAAAGGTACCAAGTAAATGAGCTTTCATTGCATTTCAAGGACCAAGAACATCAACAACAAACCATACTCAAACTAGTAGGAAGAAAGAAATATTTAAAATTATACAATACAAAAATTGAAATATGGGGCCTGTGGTATGGCATAGCAGGTTAAGCCGCCACCTGCACTGCCAGCATCCCATATGGGTACCCGTTTGAGTCCTGGCTGCTCCACTTCTGACCCAGATGTTTGCTGTGGCCTGGGAAAGCAGTAGAAGATGGCCCAAGTCCTTGGGCTCCTGCAGTCACATGGGAGACACAGAAGCTCTTGGCACTAGGTTTCAGATTTGCACAGCTCCGGCCATTGCAGCAAATTGGGGAGTAAACCAGTGGATGGAAGACCTCTCTCTCCCTCTCTCTGCATATATCTTTCTCTCTCTGTATAACTCTTTCAAATAAATAAATAAATATTTTAAAAATTGAAACATAAAAAATACAGAAAATAAGTGAAATGAAAAGCTGGTATTTTTTGAAAAAAGAAAATTCACACACCATAGGTGTGACTAACCAAACAAACAAACAAAAAAGACCAAAATCAATAAAGTCAGAGTTGAAAAAGGAAATGTAACAACAGAAACAACAGAAATAAAAAAGAATCATTAGAAATTATTACAAAGAGCTGTATGCCAAAAAACTAGAAAACCTAGGAGAAATGGATAAATTCCTAGAGACAGTCTACCAAAATTATGTCATGAAGATACAGAAAACCTAACCAGACCAATAACCAATATGGAGATTGAATCAGTAAAAAAGACCTTCACAACAAAGAAAACCCCAGGATTGAATGGCTTCATTGCTGAATTCTACCAGATATTTAAAGAAGAACTAAGTTCAATTTTTCTCAAGTTATTCAAAACAATTGAAAGGGAGGGGGATCCTCCCAAATGCTTTCTATGAAGCCAGCATCACCATAACTTTTAAACCAGAAAAAGATGCAACAGGGAAAGAGAACTACAGACCAATTTCCCTGATGAACATAGATGCAACAATATTCAACAAAATTCTAGCCAATTGAATCCAACAAACATCAGAAAGATCATTCACCTGGACAGAGTGGAATTTATCTCTCGTAGGCAGAGATGATTCAACATTCCAAAATCAGTGTGATATACCACATAAACTAAAGTACAAAAAAGCATATGATTATCTCAATAGATGCAGAGAAAGCATTTGATAAAGTACAACACCCTTTTATGATGAAAAGTCAAAGCAAATTGGGTATAGAGGAATATTCATCAACACAATCAAAGCAATTTATGACAAACCCACAGCTAGCTTCCTAATGAATGGAGAAAAGTTGGAAGCATTCCCACTGAGATCTGAACCCAGACAAGAATGCCCACTCTCACTACTGACATTCAAGATAGTCCTTGAAGTTTTAGCCAGAGCCATTAGGCAATAAAAATATTTCAAAGTGATATAAATTGGGAAAGAGGAAGTCACACTATCCCTATTTGGAGATTCCTTGATCCTCTATATAGGGGATCCAAAAGACTCCATTAAGAGACTATTGAAACTCATAGAAGAGATTGGTAAAGTAACAGCATAGAAAATCATCACACAAAAATCAACAGCCTTTATATACACAATTCCAAGGCTGAGAAAGATCTTTTCAGATCAATCCCATTCACTATAGCTAAGAAAAATCAAATATCTTGGAATAAATTTAACCAAGGGTGTCCAATGTTTATTTGATAAAAATTACAAAACTATAAAGAAAGGAATAGAATATATAATAAAAATATAAAAATCTTCCATGTTCATGGACTGGAAGAATAAAAATTATCAAAATATACATACTACCAAAAGCAATTTACAGATTCAATGCAATACCAATCAAAACAACATGGACATTTTTATCAGATGTAGAAACATGATCCTGAAATTCATAGGAAACACAGGAGACCCCAAATAGCTAAAGAAGCTGTATACAGCAAAAGCAAAGACAAAGGCATCACAATACCATGTTTGAAGATCAATTATCATCCAAAGAGCCTGGTACTGGTACAAAAATAGATGGATAGATTAATAGAACAGAACAGAAACTCCAGACATAAGTCCAAGCATCTACAACCAACTTATCTTTGAAAAACAGTCAAAATCAATCTCTGGAGTAAGGGCAGTCTCTTCAACAAATGTTTCTGAGAAAACTAGAATCCACATGTAGAAATATGGGGAAAGACCCCTACCCTTACACCTTACATACAAATCCTCTTGAAATAGATTAAAGATCTAAATCTATGACCAAATGCAGTTAAATTATTAGAGAACATGGGAGAACCCTGCAAGACATTGTCACAGAAAAAAATTCTTAGAAACGACTCCAGAGACACAGGCACTCAAAGTCAAAACTGACAACTAGGATTACATCAAATTGATAAGCTTCTGTACTGCAAAAGAAACAATCAGCAAAGTGAAAAGAAGAAAATATTTGCAAACTACACAACTGATAAAGAATAACCAGGGGCCGGTGCCGTGGCTCATTTGGTTAATCCTCCACCTGTGGCACTGGCATCCCATGTGGGTGCTGGGTTCTAGTCCTGCTTGCTCTTCTTCCAGTCCAGCTCTCTGCTGTGGCCCAGGAGGGCAGTGGAGGATGGCCCAGGTGCTTGGGCCCCTGTACCTGCATGGGAGACCAGGAGGAAGCACCTGGCTCCTGGCTTAGGATTGGTGCAGCACCAGCCATGGCCGCCATTTTGAGAAATGAACCAAGGGAAGAAAGACCTTCTCTCTCTCTCTCTCTCTCTCTCTCTCTCTCTCTCTCTCTCTCTCTCTCTCTCTCTCACTGTCTATGTCTCTACCTGTCAAAATAAAAAAAAAGAATTAATAACCAAATTAGATAAAGAGATTATGAAACTCAACAATAAAAAACAAACAACCTGGTTAAAAAAAATGGACAAAGGACTTAAACAGACATTTTTCAAAAGAGGAAATCCAAATTGCCGACATATCAAAAAATGTTCAGGATCACTAGACATCAGGTTAATATATATCAAAACCACAAGGTGGTTTTATCTCAGCCATGTTAGAATGGTTTTCATACAAAACCCAACAAAAAACAAATGCTAGTGAGAATTTGTGGGAAAAGGTATTCCAATCCACTCTTGGTGGGAATGTAAAATGGTAAAGCCACTATGGAAGACAGTATGGAAATAACTAAGGAATATGAATATGGACTTTCCATATGACCCAGCTATCCCACTCCTAGGAATTTAAACAAGGGAAATGAAACCAGCAGGTAAAAGAGTTATCTGAACCCCCATATTATTGAAGCTCAATTCACAATAGCAATTTCTGTTGGAATCAACACAGATGCTTGACAAAGACTAGATAAAGTAAATAAGGAGTTATGTACACCATGGAATACTACACAGAAGTCAAATAAATGAAATCTGGTCATTTGCATCAAAATGGATGAATCTTGGAAACACCATACTTAGTGAAGCAAGCCAGAACCAAAGAGACAAATATCATATGTTCTCACTGACCCATAAGTAACAGAGCACCTAGAATGGAATCTGTCCAAGTGAAATTGACACTATGAGAAGCACAGACTCTGAACAGCCCTTGTCTCTAATTCTGAGGAACAATATTTTATTTCTATTTCTCTCTTACTATTTGTTGAACACTTCTCTTAACATAGTTAATTATATGTGTATAAAGTTAAATTAAAATATATACCAGCCAAAAATATAAGTGGGAGTAAGAGAGCAAGGAGGAAAAGGGGTGTGGATGTAGGTGGCAGGGCAAACACAGTGGGAAGAATTCCATGTTCCTAAAGTTGTAGTGATGAAGTATATAAAGTTTGCAACTGTAAACCTGTATAATTCTGTATACATTACCACAGATTTAGTTCTAAGGGTACAGTCTAAGAACTTGACATGAGACCCCAGTGTCTATGCTTGAAACCACAGTGGAAAGAAGTGATCATTAAAGGAGGTACTTTTCTCTGAAGATAGGAGAGAACTTACACATTGCTTATGGTTTTGTATAAATACTGACATATTTTATGGATTCAAAAGGCTTCCATAGCTTGGGCAGCTCATGTAAAAAGCCCTGGGTGATCATTGAGGTCAAGATAAGAGTGTTAATTGTTTGGGCCAGCACAGTGGTGCAGTAGCTTAATCCTCCACCTGTGGTGCCAGCATCTCAAATGATCACCGATTCTTGTCCCAGCAGATCTTCTTGCAATCCAGCTCTCTGCTATGCCCTGGGAAAGTAGAGGATCCCCAGGTCCTTGGGCCTGTACACCCACATGGGAGACTGGAAAAAGCACCATTTCCTTGCTTCTGATTGGCACATCTCCAGCCATTGCAGCCATTTGGGGAGTGACCCAATGGACAGAAGACCTTTCTCTCTGTCTCTCCTCTCACTGTCTATAACTCTACCTCTCAAAAAATAAGTAAAATCTTTAAAAAAGTGTGTTAATTGTTAACAACAGGAGTCACTGTGCACTACTCATGCATGACTTCTACCCTCAAAGACTTGTATTAAAAGAGTTAGTAATAAAACTTGTTTTCAAAGATTTACTCCATGTTAGCATATTAAATGGAGAATATACTTACATCTCCTATAATTTAAGCCAATGTTTCCAACTCCATTGTTTGTTTTCATAGGTACTTCATTAACTATCAATAAAATTGTTCCCAAAGACTTACTTTCTCTTAATGTATTAAGTAAAGGATACTCATGTCTCATAAGCTACAATTATGTCTAAGTGCTCCCAGAAGATGTATCACTCTTGGCTTCTTCTTTAAAGTTAAGTTTCTCCAAAAAAGAAAGGAAATTATCTTGGAGATGCAATGACTTTGTACAGTCCTGTCTCACTGTAGAGAAAGTTTATTATTTTTTCTTTTACTTTTTTTCTTTTATCATATGAATTGATGAATTCTTGACTTATCATAGACTTGATCTTCTGTGTATAGATTTAATTGAAAATAGATGTTAGGATAAAGTAAAACTGATAATAGGAGAGAGAGGAAAAGAGAGGTGGGAAGTTAGATACGGTGGAAGATTCTCTATATTCCCAAAATTGTACTTAAGAAATACATGTAGTTTCTATTCATTCAATATGAGGTTAAAACAAAGAAAATGACTAAGTAAATATTGCTTATAGCTATAGATATCCTGAGAATAATAGAAGCATAACATACAATTTCAATGATATTTTCAAATGAAAAAGCTGACAATATGACACTCCAGTCCAGAGTCACTCTGGGCTCAATTTACCAAAAAGAAGGCTGAGGAGATGCGCAGAATCAAGATGTTGCAGGCCTGCCTGGGAGACTGCTTTCTTGAAGAAAGAAGAAAAACATTAAAGAAAACATCAGAATCTCATACCGAGCTCACAATTCCCTGTGGGTCAAAACAATGCCTGAGTGAGCCTTCCACATCTGAAAATCATTTCCAGTATGTTAGAATACACTGTTCTTAAGAGAAAGTATGGCATTTCCCAAAGACAAGGAAGTTGAAGGGGCTTCTCTAGGAAAATATTAGTTTAGGACCAGAAATGTAAGCCCTTATTCAGGTTAGAGGATAGGAATGAAGTCTTCCCATTTATGAAAAATATATAGAGTTTGGACACTACCAATATCTGCATAATTTTAAGTAGGCAGAGACCAAAACAAAAACTGAAACAAAAAGCAGGGTAAGAAATGAGGCTCATGAGGTCCCCATTGGAATTCCCTTCATTTCCCAGTAAGACATACTGCATCAACTTTACAGCCCAAAATTCACTATTACCCCACTCTACTCTTTTTTTTTACAGGCAGAGTGGACAGTGAGAGAGAGAGACAGAGGGAAAGGTCCTCCTTTTTGCCGTTGGTTCACCCTCCAATGGCTGCTGCAGCCGGTGCATCACGCCAATCCGAAGCCAGGAGCCAGGTGCCTCTCCTGGTCTCCCATGTGGGCGCAGGGCCCAAGGACCTGGGCCATCCTCCACTGCCTTCCTGGGCCACAGCAGAGAGCTGGCCTGGAAGAGGGGAACCAGGACAGAATCTGGCACCCCAACCGGGACTAGAATCCGGTGTGCTGGCACCGCAAGGCGGAGGATCAGCCTGTTAAGCAATGGTGCCAGCCTAGCCCACTCTACTCTTAAGGAAATCATTTACACTTGCAGAGGACTGACTACATTAGCTTGGAGTTATAAATAGGGAGATTGATTTGCACCTGCCAAGAAATTACAAATGTGAAAAAGACCAATGCCTGTATCTGAAAAAAAAAAAAAAAACACACACAGTTGTGAGATTTTAAGTTTGTAAGGTGAGACCTGACGGGATTCTAATCAGAAAGGAGGGACTGGATGAGGAGAGGTTGAGATAGTCAAGCCTGATCTCATATACAAAAATAAGAATTAAAAGAAGGTGCTTTATCAAAGCAAAATGATCATCACTGAGCAAAGGAAAGGGAGAGACAGAGCATCATGGAGAGAAAATGACCAGTAATAAAAAGAAGAACACGTGAATCACCTTGGGAACTGTATAATATTATCAAGCATAAGAGAATTTCAATTTCTTGGCTGCCCATCAAAAGTATCAGAAAAGGGTCTCAAATTTGATGATGAGTGATACTGTGTTGGTTATTTCTGGCTCTCTGTAAGGGAGTGAGACTTTCCCTATGTTGTAGTACCTAAGTGTAGTCTGAGAAGGACCTAGATCAGAATCAGGTGGATCTTGTTAAGCTCCAAGTAGGCACAGGAGTCTGCACTTACACAGCTCCCAAGGTATTTCTTCCGAGTATAAAGTCTTAAAACTTTGCTTCTTTGGGAGTAAGTATGCTTGAGCAGGTGGTAGAGCAATAAACTACCAATGACTACCAAAGGAGAGCTCTCAAGGAAACATCAGAGATGTTATCATTGATTTAACTTCCAAATGGGTCTCTGCATTGTTTCATGACATGAACACTGCACTAAGAATTCAGCATATCTGATGCTGGACCTGCAGCCATATCAGATTTCTTAGGAGGCCCAGATTCTCAGACTCTTTCACTTTCCTCACCATATAGAGGAGCAAGATCATCATCAGTGAACCAGAGAAAGGAATGTAGTGATAGAAAGATCCACGATGAATTTTATCACAAGTGAGCTACTAAAGAAAAAGATGTGTGTCCATGAAAGAGGACTGTGTAAAAGCAGCATCTGCTAGCTTCATTAAACCTTCATTAAAAGGCAAATACCCTCAGTTCTAATCATTGACCTCTATAAACATGATCCAGAAATGGAATTTACAAAGTTGAGCAAGATGAACAGTGGTCCCCACCACCCAAACTAAGGGAAAGATGGAATAGCATCAAGTGAAATGAATAAAGGAGTCTGTGAATATTAGTAATTACCAAGTAGTCAAGAATTCAGCAAGTGTCCAGCCCTCTTCCTTTCCCTGCTTTTGTCTCTCAGACTCCTAAACAGTAAGTCCCAAAAATAGTGGATAAGTCTTCTTTGTTGAATGAGATCATAACAAGTTTTCTCATAGCCTACTTTCATAATTTCCCACTGGGCAACAGGCAATGTACTTGCTGTATATAATCCCCAAAAGACTCCTTACAACTATGGAAGCCTTTATTAATCCAGGCTGATAACACGATATTCCCTTTCCTCATTTTATTCAGGGCAAATTATTAAAAATATCAATTTTTACCACACCCCCCACATGTATCCATATGCCTGAGCAGTAGGAAAACAACAGGAGAGAGGAGAGAGAGAGAGAGAGAGAGAGAGAGAGAGAGAGAGAGAGAGAGAGAGAGAGAGAGAGGATGTTGGGAGGGGACTGATTTTCCATCCACTGGTTCACTTCCCAAATGACTGAAGCAGCTAGCATTGGGCCAGGATGAAGCCAGAAAGTTTTTCCAGAACTCCTGCACTGGTTTCAGGAACCAAATACTTTGGCCATTTTCTGCTGCTTTTCCCAGGCCATTAACATGGAGCTGTTTAGGAAATGGAGCAGCTGGATATTGCTCCAGTGTCCACAGAGTATGCTGGCCTAAAAGGAGGTGGCTTAATCTGCTATACCACAAAACCAGCCCCAGAAAACAACAATTTAATATTCTTCCATGAGATCCTTAATCTCATTTTTCATCAAAATTGAAGGAAATTTATCATTTTCACCAGAGTTTGAAGAGCTTTGTATGATATTTCTGAGCCACAATTTTTATGAAAAGAAAACTAAATCTCTGTGGATTTGAGATCTACAACTTGCACCTTTGATTTTCTACAAAAGTTTAAACAGTACCTACACACAAAATTTTAGTCTCAAAAATGCCTAACTCTCTGATGATTGCATCTTTCATCTATCCAGGAACTTTCCCAGACCATTGTGATTAGAAGAGAATGGGGGAGATGCAAGCTGGCTGAATAGGAAAAAGCTGTGCTGATTTAGACCATGGGAATGTAACAGAATAAAAAGGGAGGAACTGCATTCCCAGAGGACAGTTAGAGAGAAGTTTGCTGTAGAAATTCTACAGAAAGAAGAGACACACCATGGAGCAGCAGAGATGGTTCAATCACATAATAGGGAGCAGGACACAGCCAGTGACTCCTGCAGCCAGTGGGTTCAGGACACCATTTTCCAGAAGCAAAGTGAGAGGAACTGTGACAACCCATGCCATTGGTAATGCTGCCTTAGGGAGAGCTTCCCAGACCCCACTGACTTTTAGTTTGGACTGGAGCATGCATAGGGGGAAGTGAGTGTGCCTGCCAAAGCCCATGAAGGAAGAGCACATTGCTTTTCTTATGTCACCACACACTGGTGCTCAGTAAACAGTAAGTAAGTGGCACCATAAGGTGAATAGACTGTTGCAGCCCAAATGCACTTACAGGAAGGATATATAGGAAGGATGAATCTGTGGCCCCCATTGAATGTCAGTGTGTTCTGCAGGGATGCTGTTGGTGGGGCACCCACCAAAAAGGTACAGCACCAACCAACTTCTATTAGGCATGTGGATGGCTCTAGTCATACTGTGCCTCTCTCCATGGATGGGAGAGACTCTTGGGCTGAGAGTGGATCCCCTATTCTCTGTTAGTGTAGGAGCCATGCTTCTTTGAGAATTCTGTGATTGTGCAATAGAGTGTGGAGTGTGGCAATATCTTAGTGCAATCACTATATCTGGCTTCAGAGGCTCAGAGTTCTCTGAGTGCCTGGAGTAGGTCATCACAGAGGTCCTGCACTCACACTGGGGAGACCACAGATCTTTATGTAGTTCAAGCACCTGCTTGGGTGAGTACATAGGCACTGAGGACTCACCCTGGAGAGTGTTAATATTGGCAAAGAAGGACTCAGGCTGTGTGCACACCAGCCAACGTGATCATAATGTTACCCCTGCTGACAGTACAGAAGATCTACCAATCTGTGTTGAGTTGCCTGGTCCACCAAGCACACACCACTGTATATGTGAAGGAGCAGACATTCCAATAAATCATAGAAGCAAATGTCAAAAATAAAATCCCTCAAAGGAGAAAACCAAGCATTTCCATAAATGCTTAAAATGAAGGTAGAAATACAAGAAAGATGAAGAAGGAACAAAACATTATTCACACAACATTTCACTACTAGAATGTGAAGAGGAAAAGTTCAATGAAATGCCTGAGAAGGAGTTCAAGGCCGGTGCTGTGGCTCAATAGGCTAATCCTCTGCCTGTGGCGCCAGCACACCGGGTTCTAGTCCTGGTCAGCTTGCCAGATTCTGTCCTGGTTGCCCCTCTTCCAGGCCAGCTCTCTGCTATGGCCCAGGAGTGCAGTGGAGGATGGCCCAAGTGCTTGGGCCCTGCACCCCATGGGAGACCAGGAGAAGCACCTGGCTCCTGCCTTCAGATCAGTGTGGTGCACCGGCCACGGTGGACATTGGAGGGTGAACCAACAGCAAAAGGAAGACCTTTCTCTCTGTCTCTCTCTCTCTCTCACTGTCCACTTTGCCTGTCAAAAAAAAAAAAAAAGGAGTTCAAAACAATACTCACAAGATTACTCAAAGCACAGAGAAGCAAATATATTAGTTAAGGAAATCTGTACCTGACATCAGTTAGAAATTAAGGTATCATATGAAGATACTGAATATAAATCAAAGTGAAATATCAGAAAGAAGAATTCAATGTGTTAACCAAAAAATTCAGTGGAAAGCATTAACAACAGACTTGTTGAGGCAGAAGAATGAAAAGCTGAGCTAGAAGACAATTCCTTAGAAATAGCTCAGGAAAAAACAAACAGAAAAATTTACAAAAACTGAAGACAATGTTTTAGACTTATGGGAAAATATCATCCATACATATATCTCTGAAGAGTTCCTGAAGGTGTGGAATGAGAGAATTGATTATAAGGCTTATTCTGTAAAATAACAGCAGAACAATCCCCTCATTTGGAGAAAGACAGGGACATCCAAGTACAGGAAGCACTCGGAACTCCTGAAAAAAAAATTAACACAACATATTATAATCAGATTTTCAAAAGTAAAATATAAGGGAAAGATCCTAAAATGTGCACAAGAAAAACACTATATTACCTTGAAAGAATTTCAAATTTGACTGACAGCTAATTTCTCCTCAGAAAACCAATAGCTAGGAGATAATAGAGAGATATAGCCCAAGTACTTAAAAATAACTGCCAATCCAAAATATTGTTCCCTGCAAAGCTCTCATTTATGAATGAAGGTGAAATAAAGGCTTTTCAAAGCAAACAGAAATTGAAAGAATTTGTCAGCACTAAAACAGCCCCACAAATGATACTTAAGGATGTGCTACACAGAGAAACAGAGAAAGATAGTCACATCAAGAATTTGAAGGGAGAGAATTGAGTAAAAGTACAATGGAACTCCAAAACAAACAACAGGACTATTGATGGAAAATGGCAAGAACAAGAAATTAATAGATTTCTGGGCACATAGAACTTACAAAAATTGAGTCATAAAGTAATATGGAAGTCCAATGTACTACCCATTGCACAACAGTTCCAGCTCATGAAGGCATATAAACCTAAACAAAAACCAAGACAGAAATTTCATTAGTAATATAGACCCTCCCAACAATGAAAATCCAGGAAACCAATAGCTTCTCTGTTGAATTCTGCAAAACTAATAAAGAATAACTAATTCTTTTTTTTTTTTGACAGGCAGAGTAGACAGTGAGAGAGAGAGAGAGAGAGACAGAGAGAAAGGTCTTCCTTTACCGTTGGTTCACCCTCCAATGGCCACTGCAGCTGGTGCGCTGTGGTTGGCGCACTGCGCTGATCTGAAGGCAGGAGTCAGGTGCATCTCCTCGTCTCCCATGCGGGTGCAGGGCCCAAGGACTTGGGCCATCCTCCACTGCACTCCCAGGCCACAGCAGAGAGCTGAACTGGAAGAGGGGCAGCCAGGACGGAATCTGGCACCCCAACCGGGACTAGAACCCGGTGTGCCAGCGCCACAGGTGGAGGATTGGCCTATTGAGCCGCAGCACCGGCCAAGAATAACTAATTCTAATTCTTCTGATTCTTCTCAAACTACTCAAAAAATCAAAAAGGAGGGAATCCTCCCAAGCTCCTTGTATGAGGACAGTGTCACCTTAATTCTAAAACCAGAAACAGATATACAAAAAAGAAAGAGAACTGTAGACCAATATTGATGCAAAAATCCTCAACAAAATACTATCTAATTGAATTCGACAACATCAGAATGATCATTCACCTGGATTAAGTGGGATTTACTGCCTGAGTGTGCAGGGATGGTTTATCATATACAAATCAATAAATGTGATACATCGTATTAAGAAACTGAAGAATAAAAAAATCATATGATTATCACATTACTTGTGAATAAAGCACTTGATGAAATGCAAATACATTCAGTATAAAAAAAAACTTAAACAAAAGGGTCATAGAATTTACACACTAACACCATCAAGGCAGTTTATGACAAACTCACAGCCAGCATCAGATTCAATAGGGGAAAGCTGGAAACATTTCCACTAAAATCTGGAAGCACACCAGTAGGTTCACCCTCACCATTCATACTCAATATAATTCTGGGAATTGTAGCTAAGCCATTACTCAAGGAAAAGAAATCAAAGGGATGCAAACGGGATGGGAAGAAATCATATTATTCTTGTTTGTAAATGAAATGATCCTATACATACAGGAACCAAAAGACTCCACACAGAGATTGCTGGAACTCATAAGAGTTTTGAAAAAATGCAGGATATAGAATCAACAAACAAAAACAGGCTTCATATAAAGAATTTCATGTATGAGAACAAATAACTAAGTTCAGACTCATTCACAATAGCTTCAAAACATGTATACACATTGAGGTAGTTTTAACAAAGTATGTGGAAGAGCTGTACAATAAAAATTACAAAACAGTAAGGAAAAAATAGAAGACAAAAAATTGAAGTCTTCCATGTTCACTATTTAGAAGAAATAATATCATTAACATGTCTAGAAGCATGGAACAAGACTCCTACCTTACACCCTATATAATAATCAACATATAATGTATCAGGGATCTGAATCTAATACTTGAAATAATCAAATAATTAGAGGAAAACATAGGGAAAATATTTCAAGAGATTGGCATCAGCAAAACTGCTTGGTTAAGACCCAGATGCACAGAACATCAAGACAAAAATAACAGATAAATGGGATTATATTGAGCTAAGAAGGTTTTGCCCTACAGAGAAAACAGCAACAACAGAATGGGAGAAAATATTTGCAAATTTCTATTTGATGAAGGATTAATATTCCATATATATAAAGAGCTTAAGAAACTCAACAACAACAAACAAATGATCCTGTTAAGACATAGGCAAAGCAAATGAAAACGCCTTTTTCCGGGAATTGAACCAGCAGATGGAAGACCTCGCTCTCTCTCTCTCTGCCTCTCCTTCTCTCTGTGTAACTCTGACTTTCACATAAATTCATCTTAAAAAAAAAACACAGTGAGGTTTCACCTCACACAAGTTAGAATGGCTTTCATCCAAAATTAAAGAATAACAAAGGCTAGCTAGAATGTGGGAAAAAGGGTACCCTAATACACTGTTGCTGGAAATGTAAATTACTACAACAATTATTTAAGACTGTTGCATCATAGGTAAAGCTGCCACCTATGGAGTCAGCATCCCATATGAGCACCAGTTTGAGTCTAGGCTGCCCAACTTCTGCTTTCTGCTGTGACCTGGGAAATCAGTGGAAGATGGTTCAGATTCTTGGGCCCCTGTACCCATATGGGGGATATGGAAAGATGCTCCTGCCTCCTACTTCAGCCATTATGGTCATTTGCATAGTGAACCAGCAGATGAAAGGTATTTTCTCTCTCTCTCTCTCTCTCTCTCTCTCTCTCTCTCTCTCTCTCCCTTTCCAATAAATAAAAAATAGTTAAAAAACACTTATGATGCAGAAAATTTGGGGAAAATAACCAAAAATGCACCAAAGTGGCTGCCAGTTTGTAATTGTAAAAGAGACTCATTAAAAAATCATATGAAGGAATCCCCCAAAATTTGTCAGAAATGGAATTCAAATGGGAAACAAATATGTATGTAGAATAATGGGCCTAAAGAACTTGAAGGTAGAGTTGAGATTTCAACTTCTTAAGAGAGGCTTTAAACACTGATAGGAGAAGCCAAAATGAACAATTTCCCTTATTATCTCCTTCCAATGGCAGGTGAAATTTCCTCATACACACTTTCACTGAGGATGTAGCCATTTGAGGTTCCTGGCTTTATTAGCTGCCACATTTCCCATTAAAGCCCAGAAACCACAGGCCTCCATATGGCTGGTAAAATCCAGTCCTCTTAGCAATGGAAGAGAACAAAGAAAAAGAAGACTGCTTCTCCCCATGGCTTCCTGTTATCATTTTTTTTTAATTAAACTTTTATTTAATGAATATAAATTTCCAAAGTATAGCTTATGGGTTACAATGGCTTCCCCCCTCCCATAACTTCCCTCCAGCCCGCTACCCTCCCCTTTCCCGCTCCCTTTCCCCTTCCATTCATGTAAAGATTCATTTTCAATTCTCTTTGTATACAGAAGATCAGTTTAGTATATATTAGGTAAAGATTTCAACTTTTTGCCCATATAGCAACATCAAGTGAAAAAACTACCATTGGATTACTAATTATAGCATTAAATAGCAATGTACAGCACATTAAAGACAGAGATCCTACATAATTCTTTTTTTTCAAATTAATTAATTTTCTATGCCATTTCCATTTTAACACCAGGTTGTTTTTTTTTTTTTCATTTCCAATTCTCTTTATATACAGAAGATCACTTCAGTATATAATTAGCAAAGACCTCATCAGTCTGCGCCCACACAGAAACGCAAAGTATAAAAATACCGTTTCAGTACCAGTCATAGCATCACTTGGCTTTAGACGACACATTAGGGACAGATCCCACATGGGGTGTAAGTACACAGTGACTCCTGTTGCTGATTTAACAATTTGACACTCCTGTTCATGGCGTCAGTAATCTCCCTAGGCTCTAGTCATGAGTTGCCAGGGCTATGGAAGCCTTTAGAGTTCGCTGACTTTGATCTTATTCCGATAGGGTCATAGTCAAAGTGGAGGTTCTCTCCTCCCTTCGGAGAAGGGTACCTCCTTCTTTGATGGCCCCGTTCTTTCCACTGGGATCTCACTCACAGAGATCATTCATTTAGGTCTTTTTTTTTTTTCCGTGATATCTTGGCTTTCCATGCCTGCTATACTCTCATGGGCTCTTCAGCCAGATCTGAATGCCTTGAGGGCTGATTCTGAGGCCAGAGTGTTGTTTAGGACATCTGCCATCCTATGAGTCTGCTGTGTATCCCACTTCCCATGTTGGATCTTTCTCTCCCTTTTTGATTCTATCAGTTAGTATTAGCAGATACTTGTCTTGTTTGTGTGATCTCTTTGAGTCTTAGACCTATCAGAGCTATCAATTGTGAGCTGAAATTGGTCACTTGGACTAGTGCGATGGCATTGGTACATGCCATCTTGATGGAATTGTGTTGGAATCCCCTGGCACGTTTCTAACTCCACCATTTGCGGCCAGTCCGATTGAGCATGTTCCAAATTGTTCATCTCCTCCCTCTCTTTTTCCACTCTTAGATTTAACAGGGATCACTTTTCAGTTAAAATTTAAACACCTAAGAATAATTGTGTGTTAATTACTGAGTTCAACCAATAGTACTAGAACAACAACAATAACAACAAATACTAAAATGGATAAAGTATTACATTGTACATCTAAAGTCAGGACAGGAGCTGATCAGTTCATTGTTGCTTATAGTGTCCATTTCACTTAACAGGTTTCCCCTTTGGCACTCAGTTGTCACCGATCAGGGAAAACAAATGATATTTTTCTCTTTGGGTCTGGCTTAATTCACTCAGCATGATGTTTTCCAGATTGCTCCATCTTGTTGCAAATGACTGGGTTTCGTTGTTTCTTACTGCTGTATAGTATTCTATGGAGTACATGTCCCATAATTTCTTTATCCAGTCTACTGTTGATGGGCATTTGGGTTGGTTCCAGGTCTTAGCTATTGTGAATTGAGCTGCAATAAACATTAATGTGCAGATGGCTTTTTTATTAGCCAAATTAATTTCCTTTGGGTAAATTCCAAGGAGTGGGATGGCTGGGTTGTATGGTAGGGTTATGTTCAGGTTTCTGAGGAATCTCCAGACAGACTTCCATAGTGGCTTAACCAGTTTGCATTCCCACCAACAGTGGGTTAGTGTCCCTTTTTCCCCACATCCTCTCCAGCATCTGTTGTTGGTAGATTTCTGAATGTGACACATTCTCACCGGGGTGAGGTGGAACCTCATTGTGGTTTTGATTTGCATTTCTCTGATTGCTAGTGATCTTGAACATTTTTTCATGTGTCTGTTGGCCATTTGTATTTCCTCTTTCGAAAAATGTCTATTGAGGTCCTTGGCCCATCTCTTTAGTGGGTTGTTTGTTTTGTTGTTGTGGATTTTCTTGATTTCTTTGTAGATTCTGGTTATCAATCCTTTATCTGTAGTATAGTTTGCGAATATTTTTTCCCATTCTGTTGGTTGCCTCTTCACTTTCCTGACTGTTTCTTTTGAAGTACAGAAACTTCTCAATTTGATGCAATCCCAAATGTTAATTTTGGTTTTGACTGCCTGTGCTGTTGGAGTATTTTCCAGGAAGTCTTTGCCTGTGCCTATATCTTGCAGGGTTTCTCCAATGCTCTCTAATAATTTGATGGTTTCGGGTCGTAGATTTAAGTCTTTAATCCATGTTGAGTGGATTTTTGTGTAAGGTGATAGGTATGGGTCTTGCTTCAAGCTTCTGCACGTGGAAATCCAATTTTCCCAGCACCATTTATTGAATAGACTGTCCTTATTCCAGGGATTAGATTTGGATCTTTGGTCCAATATAAGTTGGCTGTAGATGTTTGGATTGATTTCTGGTGTTTCTATTCTGTTCCATTGGTCTATCCATCTGTTTCTGTACCAGTACCATGCTGTTTTGATAACAACTGCCCTGTAGTATGTCCTGAAATCAGGTATTGTGATGCCTCCGGCTTTGTTTTTGTTGTACAGGATTGCTTTGGCTATTCGAGGTCTTCTGTGTCTCCATATGAATTTCAGCATCGTTTTTTCTAGGTCTGAGAAGAAGGTCTTCGGGATCTTAATGGGTATTGCATTGAATGTATAAATTGCTTTTGGGAGAATAGACATTTTGATGATATTGATTCTTCCAATCCATGAGCATGGAAGATTTCTCCATTTTTTGGTATCCTCTTCTATTTCTTTCTTTAAGGTTTTGTAGTTTTCATCGTAGAGATCTTTAACGTCTTTGGTTAAGTTTATTCCAAGATATTTGATTGTTTTTGTAGCTATTGTGAATGGGATTGATTTTAGAAGTTCTTCCTCAGCCGTGGCATTGCCTGTGTATACAAAGGCTGTTGATTTTTGTGGATTGATTTTATATCCTGCTACTTTGCCAAACTCTTCGATGAGTTCCAGCAGTCTCTTAGTAGAGTTCTTTGGGTCCCCTAAATAAAGAATCATATCATCTGCAAAGAGGGATAGTTTGAGTTCGTCCTTCCCGATTTGTATCCCTTTAATTTCTTTTTCTTGCCTAATAGCTCTGGCCAAAACTTCCAGAACTATATTGAATAGCAGTGGTGAGAGAGGGCATCCCTGTCTGGTACCAGATTTCAGTGGAAATGCTTCCAACTTTTCCCCATTCAATAGGATGTTGGCCGTGGGTTTTTCATATATTGCTTTGATTGTATTGAGGAATGTTCCTTCCATACCCAGTTTGCTTAGAGTTTTCATCATGAAAGGGTGTTGTATTTTATCAAATGCTTTCTCTGCGTCTATTGAGAGAATCATATGGTTTTTCTTCTGCAGTCTGTTAATGTAGTGTATTACGTTGATTGTTTTGCGAATGTTGAACCATCCCTGCATACCGGGGATGAATCCCACTTGGTCTGGGTGGATGATCTTTCTGATGTGTTGTTGCATTCTATTGGCCAGAATTTTATTGAGTATTTTTGCATCTATGTTCATCAGGGATATTGGTCTGTAATTCTCTTTCAATGTTGCGTCTCTTTCTGGCTTAGGAATTAAGGTGATGGTGGCTTCATAGAAAGAATTTGGGAGGATTCCCTCTTTTTTGATTGCTCTGAATAGTTTGAGAAGAATTGGAGTTAGTTCTTCTCTAAATGCCTGGTAGAACTCAGCAGTGAATCCATCTGGCCCTGGGCTTTTCTTTGTTGGGAGGGCCTTTATTACTGTTTCAATTTCTGTGTCAGTTATGGGTCTGTTTAGGTTTTCTATGTCTTCCTGGCTCAATTTAGGGAGGTTGTATGTGTCCAAGAATCTGTCCATTTCTGATAGATTTCCCTGTTTGCTGGCATACAAGTCCTTGTAGTAATTTCTGATGATTCTTTTTATTTCTGTGGCGTCTGTTATTACGTTTCCCATTTCATCTCTGATCCTATTGATTTGGGTCTTTTCTCTTCTTTTTTTAGTGAGTTGGGCCAATGGGGTGTCAATTTTGTTTATTTTTTCAAAAAACCAGCTCCTCGTTTGGCTGATTTTTTGTAATGTTTTTTTGGATTCAATCCTGTTGATTTCTTCTCTGATTTTAATTATTTCTCTTCTCCTACTGGGTTTGGGTTTGGCTTGCTGCAGATTTTCTAGATCCTTGAGATGACTTGAAAGCTCATCTATTTGGTGCCTTTCCAATTTCTTGATGTAGGCACCTATTGATATAAACTTTCCTCTTAACACTGCTTTTGTTGTATCCCATAGGTTTTGGTATGTTGTGCTGTTATCCTCATTTACTTCCAGAAAATTTTTGATTTCTCTTTTAATTTCTTCTATGACCCATTGTTCATTCAGGAGCATGTTGTTCAATCTCCATGTGTTTGCACGTGCTCTAGGGATTCCTGAGTTGCCAATTTCCAATTTCATTCCTTTGTGGTCTGAGAAGCTGCATGGTATGATTCTAATTCTTTTGAATTTGCTGAGACTTGCTTTATGGCCTAGTATGTGGTCAATCCTAGAGAGGGTTCCATGTACTGCTGAGAAGAATGTAAAGTCCTTAGATGTAGGATGAAATGTTCTGTAGATATCTGTTAGATCCATTTGGGCTATAGTGTCATTTAAATCTACTGTCTCCTTGTTGATCTTCTGTCCTGTTGATCTGTCTATCTCTGAGAGTGGAGTATTGAAGTCCCCCAGTACTATTGTATTGGGGTCTAAGTCTCCCTTTAAGTCCCTTAACAAGTCTTTTAAATAAGCTGGTGCCCTATGATTAGGTGCATATATGTTGATAATCGTTATATCTTCCTGTTGAATGGATCCCTTAATCATTATATAGTGCCCCTCTTTGTCCCTCCTAACAGTTTTTGTGGTAAAGTTTATGTTGTCCGATATTAAGATGGCTACGCCCGCTCTCTTTTCATTTCTGTTGGCGTGGTATATCTTTTTCCAGCCTTTCACTCTCAGCTTGTATGGATCATTGTTGGATAGATGGGTTTCTTGTAAGCAGCAAAAGGATGGGTTTTGTTCCTTAACCCAGTCAGCCAATCGGTGTCTTTTAACTGGACAGTTCAAGCCATTAACATTCAATGTGACTATTGAGAAGGAGTAACTTTGCCCTGCCATTTGCCAAAGATATTTTCTAATATCTGGTTTGAGATTCCTGTGATCTTTTGCTGTGAGGTTTCCTTCCTTTAACTTCTTTCATATTGGTGACCGTGTTACTGTGTTTCTGTATGTAACACATCTTTAAGCATCTTTTGCAGGGCTGGACGAGTGGCGACAAATTCTTTCAATTTCTGTTTGCTGTGAAAGGTCTTAATTTCACCTTCATTCACAAATGAGAGCTTTGCAGGATATAATATTCTGGGCTGGCAGTTTTTCTCTCTTAGTACCTGGGCTATATCTCGCCATTCTCTCCTGGCTTGTAGGGTTTCTGATGAGAAATCAGCTGTAAGTCTAATTGGAGATCCTCTGAGAGTAATCTGGCGTTTCTCTCTTGCACATTTTAGGATCTTTTCTTTGTGTTTCACTGTGGTGAGTTTGATTACGACGTGTCGTGGTGAGGATCTCTTTTGATCATGTTTATTAGGGGTTCTCTGAGCTTCCTGTACTAGGATGTCTCTGTCCTTCTCCAAACTTGGGAAATTTTCTGCTAGTATCTCACTAAAAAGGCCTTCTAATCCTTTCTCCCTTTCCATGCCTTCAGGAACTCCTAGAACCCGAATGTTAGGTTTTTTAATAGTATCCTGTAGGTTCCTGACAGTATTTTTTAGATTTCTGATTTCTTCTTCTTTTCTTTGATTTGACTGTTCCCTTTCCTGTTCTCTGTCTTCTAATTCCGATATTCTCTCTTCTGCTTCACCCATTCTGTTTTTAAGGCTCTCTAATGTGTTTGCCATTTGATCTATTGTGTTCTTCATTTCATTGTGGTTTTTTGTCAGTATCGCGAATTCCTGCTCCATTAGTTTTTTCATTTCATTTTGATTCCTCCTTAATATTTCATTTTCACGGGAGAGATTTTCTATCTTGTCCATTAAGGATTTCTGTAGTTCAAGAATTTGTTTTTGAGAACTTCTTAATGTTCTTATCATAAATTTTTTGAAATCTGTATCTTTCATTTCTTCTATCTCATAATCTTCATAATCTTGCATTGGCGTGTCTTGTTCACTTGGGGGCGTCATAGTGCCTTCCCTGTCCTTGGTACCTCCGCTTCTATGTTTCTTGCTTGGCATGTTAGAGATAATTTGTGGTGTTTTTGTTTTTGTTTTTTTCTCTCGTTATACTATGCCTCTAAGTGAGCTGTCTGCTTTGTTGGAGCCTTAGGGGCTGTGATGGGTGTGGCCAGAGAGCTATGCTTGTTTCTTCAGGTTTAAGGCTGTGTAAAGAGCAACTCTCCCAGATTTCTCACTCACTTGCTCCTTGCTGGCTCGCTCTCTCTCTCTCTCTTTTTTTTTTTTTTTGACTCAGTTGGGAGTGGGGTTGAGTGTAGTTGAAATCTGGCCTTTGTGAGTATTCCTTTGATCTACCCCTGGGACCATCCACAGAGATTATGCAGCCCTCAATGTGTTCTTCAGTTTCGCTAAAGATACTGAGTTTGGCTGAGCTTTACATATGTAAATTCGCAGTGTTCTTTGTTTTGCTTGGTGAGTGAAGGGAGAGGCCTCTGTTCCCCCTCCCCCCAATGTCTCGGACTTCTCAGGTCTTTGTCTTACCCTCCTCCTCCGTTCCCGCGCTGGCGAGATTCTGAGGCTCTGGCTCCTCTCTCGCCGCTGCCACTCGGCTCCTCTCGGTTGGTTTTCCACGCGGTGGGTTCCCTGTAAGTCCTCTGTGTCTCATCCACGAGATCCGGAAGCGTTTCCTCTGCAGTTTTTTTCTTGAGTCTTTTCCTGAGGCTACAGTAATTCCACTTTTATGAAAGTTTATTTTCCCAAACTAAGGCACACGTCCTCACTATCCGCCATCTTGCTAATAGCCCTGTTATCATTTTTTTTAAAAAAAGTTTAGTTACTTATTTTCATTGTATTTGAGAAGCAGATTGACAGAGAGATGAGGGAGGAAGATCGTCTATTTGCTGGTTCACTTCCTGGGTGCCTGCAACAGCTGGGACTAGAACAGGCTAAAGCCAGGAGCTCAGAACTCAGCTGGAGTCACCAAATGGGTGACAGGGGCCCAGGTACTTGAGCCATCACCTTTTCCTCCCAGGGTGCATATTAACAGAGCTAGGACTCAAAGTCAGGCACTCAGATATGGGATGCAAGTGCCCCAAGAGGCAGCTTACCTGCTGCTCCAAATGCCCTCACTCCTTTTCTCTCACTCCAGAGAAACCTTTTAAACTCAGCAATGCCTTTAAAAGCATATTTAATGTATTTAACTCCAATGTGCTAAATGAATTGTAATTAAAACTTTTTCAGATTATCTAATTTATTAAATTGCTAGAAATGTAAGTACTCAGCAGTGTTAAATATAAGATTACTTAGTAAATACACGTGTTAGCTTTTCATTTAAAATCACAGAAATGAATCTGTATAGTCTCATTTGTGTATGTGATAGATATAAATATGTGTAAAAATCTATGTGTCAGGGGGCTGATGCTATGGTGTAGTAGGCTGGGCCTCGGCCTGCAGTACCTGCATCCCATCTGGGCACTGGTTTGTGTCCTGGCCACTCTTCCAGTTGAGCTCTTTGCTATGGCCTGGAAAGGCAGTTGAGGATATTCCAGGTGTTTGGTCCCCTGCACTTGAGTGGGGGACCCGAAAGAAGCCCCCTGGCTCCTCGCTTTGGATCCATCCAGTTCTGAATGTTGCAACCATTCAGGAAGTGAGCCAGTGGATGCAGTATATCTCTCTCTGTAACTCCAACTCTTTCAAATAAATAAATCTTAAAAGAAATTAAGTGCAAATTCTCAAGCCATAGCCCAGAAATTCTCTAAGGATGAAGCTGTAATGTGTCTATGATTTTACTGTATGTATGTGTATATCTTTGTATATGTTTGTGTATGTGTCTGTGTGTGTGTGTGTTTGTGTATGAATGCACATTTGTGTTTGTGTGTATATGTTTATTACATATCCACATATAGTTACTGCAATAAAATTTTCTTACTTCATAATTCAAAAATAAATAAAATTCTGGGAAAGGAAGCCATTTCTGATTACAGATTTTCTTTTTTTTTAATTTTTATTTTTGACAGGCAGAGTGGACAGTGAGAGAGAGAGACAGAGAGAAAGGTCTTCCTTTGCCATTGGTCCACCCTCCAATGGCCGCCATGGCCAGCATGCTGTGGCCGATGCACCACGCTGATATGAAGGTAGGAGCCAGGTGCTTCTCCTGGTCTCCCATGGGGTGCAGGGCCCAAGCATTTGTTCCATGTTCCACTGCACTACTGGGTCACAGCAGAGAGCTGGCCTGGAAGAGGGGCAACCGGGACGTTATCCGGTGCCCCGACCAGGACTACAACCCGGTATGCCAGCGCTGCAAGGTGGAGGATTAGCCTATTGAGCCAGAGCACCAGCCCTGATTACAGCTTTTCATTCTTCTGAATATGCAAGATAATACCCTTTTCTAATAATTCATGAATATATAGACCTGTTCCAAATTAAGAAAGTTATATAGTTATACTGCATATCTCAACTAAAAGTGCTATATGTTATTTTTCTATTTGAATTGATTTTTATTGTAGAAAATGACATTTAATGAAACACTGAGTTCCCATCATGGGGCACTCATCTGAACCTCCTGTGTTATATTTCAATAAGTTACGTTTTTAGTCTTAGAGAACATGGACATTTTAGTGTTTGGAATACCCCAAATTTTAAAAGGTTTTGCTTCATTTTAGGTTAGCTTCTTCTCTTCCTGGTGCCATAAAATATAACATGTTAGATATCCTAGCCACCTCCCCCAAATGTTTTTCACTGATTTTAAATTGTGTAATGACCAGTAGATTCATCCAGTGGCATGCAATTGACAAGTACTATGGATATTTAAGATGATGGTAAATAATTTGAACTATTTTTGCTATAATTTTATAGGAGAAGTGGCCTGTAAAAGAAATCTATAAACCACAGAGAGCATTTAGGAAACTTTATATTTTATAGAGGGTCATTAGTGTGTCCTTAATTTAAGATATAAGGTGTTGCCATTGAATTCTCAACAATGTTGCAGTGGGTTCATTTCTGAGAGGAGCAGCGTGGTGGGAGCAAGAGGCACGGAGTCAACACACAGACCCCGGGAGCCAGGTGAAAGCAGGCTTGAGGCGAGCAGCCCGCAGACTCGTTTATTACAGTTGGTACAACAGCTTATATAGCCAAGACCAGCCAATCTGGTCAAGGGGCGGTCTATGCCCCAACCAATCACAGCCTGTTGCCAGGCAGTTTCCAATCCATCCAATCACAGCCTGTTGCCAGGCAGTTTCTAAAGCCAGGTGGGTTTCAAAGCCATTCCTGACTAACTGACGCTCGCTTGCCAGTGGCTACCTTGGCATGGCCTTCTCATTCCACTACATTTCCCCCTTTTCATTTATTTTTGAGCAATGGGAGGCATGATTCTTGGCTGTTCTGCATTCTCTGGAAAGACACAAGCATATCCTCGACCTTTGGTTAGTAGAAGCCTTTTAACAGGCGTTGGAATCCAGGTCCTGAATTTTGCGTACACTTCGACATTAGCAGCAAACATGCTGATGGCATGGGATCTAGCAGTTGTCCTGAGAGCTTGGGGTGCCCGAGGACTGCCACAAATGTGGGGATCCTCACTGGGTGCAGATGGGATGACATTGCGTGAGTTATTGTGTAGAAGTCCTCTTAGTTCATCCCACAGGTATGTGGGGGGTGGCTGACTAGGCGTTGCTACATTGTTTGCTATGTTGTTTGTTTCACTGTCAGAGCTCTCTCTCCCTAAGTTATCAACCATTGTCTGTGAGACAGGGACCTGGAGTGTCAGGCTCCTATCACTCACAGATTCACTATCTTTGATAATCTGCACAGGATTCTTAGAGGGGGGTATCTTTCCTATGTCTGAGCGCTTAAGAGCGGCACAGTATGCCAACTCTAGCCAAAGCAAAGACACGTACAGTACTGCTGCCATAACAAAGCAAATTCCTAGCACCACAGCTGTGGATGGCATTTTGCAGGAGGTTTCCCTACGTTAGACAAACAGATAGTGGTGTATCAGATCATACGTATGTCCTGTGCTTAGTGGGGGAGTTCCTTGATTCGTTAGGTCAAGGCCGTATACCCACACGGTGTCTCTGGAGCGTCACCTCTCTTGAGTGAGGGAAGATGACTTGGTTCTGAATTCTGGGATGATCAGTCACTTATGTGAATTCGCTGGGCGAACCGAAAGTAAAAGGAGGAGCCGAGAAGTGACGTACGCTTCAGGGCGGTGTGTGCTAACCTGGGGTCACTTAGACTGAGGACAAGGACAAGGGAAGGGGCGTAGGAGGGGGTTCTGTGCTCACCCTCACAGAACTGAACAGCACACAAAACACCAAGGGGCCTACTTGCCGAAATCCAGGGGGTCCCTCACCGAGTCCGACACGCTGTCTCTTTCTCAGTCACGTTGGCGCGCCAAATGTTGCTGTTGATTTCTCAACAATGTTGCAGTGGGTTCATTTCTGAGAGGAGCAGCGTGGTGGGAGCAAGAGGCATGGAGTCAACACACAGACCCCGGGAGTCCGGTGAAAGCAGGCTTGAGGCGAGCAGCCCGCAGACTCGTTTATTACAGTTGGTACAACAGCTTATATAGCCAAGACCAGCCAATCTGGTCAAGGGGCGGTCTATGCCCCAACCAATCACAGCCTGTTGCCAGGCAGTTTCCAATCCATCCAATCACAGCCTGTTGCCAGGCAGTTTCTAAAGCCAGGTGGGTTTCAAAGAAATTCCTGACTAATTGACGCTCACTTGCCAGTGGCTACCTTGGCATGGCCTTCTCATTCTACTCCAATAAGGTATATAGTTTACACAATCTTTGTCGTCCTCATACAAAGTTTCTATTCATTTTCCTATAGGTCAGCACTTTTCATTGTTCCTTGTACTGCTTATACAGACTTCTTTTCAGTTTGCTTTATTTGTGCTTGTCAGAGAGTTGTCATACTCATGGCAGTTGTGTTTGTGGCACCATAAATGCCAAAATTCATGGGAAACTCAATGAGTGATTGCCTAAGTATTATTTCCCTTCAAATTGGGATGGTGCCACAATAATCAGAGAAAATGGATGGCTTTTTTGAAGGCTATGTAGGGTCCATGACATCTGGTCATAGTGTATTGCTTTAAGGGCACAGAAAAACATTCTATCTTAACTTGCCTTATGTGACCATAAATCCTTGTTGTGCAGAGTGGAGCTTATTTTATTATACTACTTTGTATAAGGAAAATAAGTCACATTCTGGGGGGGGGAGACCTGGAATTTTTCTTTTCTTTTGTTTCTTTTTGAGAAACTCCTATGTAGAAATCAGAGCTACTCACTACCTTGTGCTCTTGATTGTCCATGAGGATTATTTGTAGTCCCTTTTTTATCCCACGTTGGAATTGCCCTCCTCTTCTAGATTGCCTCCCCTTCATGATAATCATGATATCAGGACAGCGAATGTGTAGTGTGTAACATCAAATGTGGTGAGGTATTCTGAAATCCTGCAGCATGGACACAGAATCTCTGTAGTTAATGAATTAGCTATGGCTGAATTGTTAGCATGGATTGTCAGAAGACTGCCAGGTCTTAGTAAGGAAGAGAAAGATAAGTGATATAAAAGTTAGAGATGAGGGGAAGGAAACTGCTCCCGTAATGATATTAGTAATCTTCCATGTAGTTAATGGTCTAAAAATTATATTTACTTCTTAAAATCCAGGGTTGGTACTAGTAACATAGAAATATTGACTTTTCTGTACATTCCTCATTATTGGTTCCCAAGAAAATAATTATTAAGAGTTTATGAAACCATATTAAATATCCATATTCACTTCAGCCTTATTTTTTCAAATAAAAATTTGAATTTAAAAAAAAGAAAATGACATTTAAGGGTTTGGTACAAATAAGGGATCCACAGATAGCATTTAACAACCAGCATTAAACTTACTTGTTCACTAACTCCTGCTTGACACAAGTACAGATAAGATAGACTGGGTAAACAGTAAGTATTTGATACTAGGCATGTTGCTGGTCATGAGTGCGGAGTAAGACTGTTATTGTCATGCCTTCCAGATGGGCAGTCAATAAGCACATGATGGTGTGAACATAAGGGATGCTTGGTAGGAAAGACAGAGTTCAGTTGCAAGGGCACTGAATAATGTGAGAAGCTGTCCTGTAACAAGAGGGTAAAAAAAAAAAATACTCCAGAAAACAGACAGCTATACTCCACTTCAAAATGAGTAAAAGTTATCACAGTAAGAGAGGAATGTAAGTGTGTTCTTCTAAAGGAGACAGGAAAGTCAAAATCTCTGAGGTAGAAGAATGCATGGCATATCCATGGTATCATCCTATCAGATATTGCCAGCCAGACTCTAGAGGTTGTTAGGATTCAAATTCTACCTCTACCAACTACAATGTGTATTACTTTAGGCAAAATATAAAACCATGATGAGTGCCCTTCATCTGTAAAATGAAGACAATTATTGTACTTACTTCATAGGCAGGTTGGATCAAGCAAATTATCATATAGACAGTACATATCTAGTATTGTTAGATATTATGTTACATATATTATATAATATGATTTGAAATTCTGTACTACTTGCCTTGATAAAATTAAAACATTGATTATTCTCTCTTCTGTTAAAGGTAAAAAGACCATGTATGGCCAGCGCCTTGGCTCAACAGGCTAATCCTTCACCTTGCGGCGCTGGCACACCTGGTTCTAGGCCCGGTTGGGGCTCTGGATTCTGTCCCGGTTGCCCCTTTTCCAGGCCAGCTCTCTGCTGTGGCCCAGGAGTGCAGTGGAGCATGGAACAAATGCTTGGGCCCTGCACCCCATGGGAGACCAGGAGAAGCACCTCGCCCCCGCCTTCAGATCAATGTGGTGCGCTGGCCACAGTGTGCCAGCTGTGGCGGCCAGTAGAGGGTGAACCAATGGCAAAGGAAGACCTTTCTCTCTGTCTCTTTCTCTCACTGTCCACTCTGCCTGTCAAAAAAAAAAAAGGCCATGCATACACTTTTTTTAATTTTTAGAAAGATAAAGCAGTTTGTGTATATCATATACATAAAATAACCATGCACTCTAACAGTACTGTCCAGTGTTTTTAGTAAATGTAGACAGGTGGAAACCATCACCACAATCCAGCTTTAGGAAATTCCCATCACTCCAAAAGTTCTTACAAGCATTTCTGAAGTCTTTCTCCAATCTTACCAATTTTACCCGGCAGACCCATGTAAGTCAGAAACTGCTATCTCTTCATATATATTTGCCTTTTCAGTATAAATGGAATCATAGAACATGTGAAAAAAAGACTGGTAGAATGAGGTGTGTGGTTGAGGAAGGCTTGGGCGGCAGTGGTTTTACGCTGTGCAATGCTCCCATGAAAAGAAACATCAGTAGAGTTTCAACTTATTCTTTCCTCCCTTTTGGAATCTCCCAAGCCCACAGTCAATAAAACCATGAGATTGCAACCATTCTATTATTTTTACAGCAACATGTTGTAAGCAATGACCAGAATCACAAAACTATCTTTGAGAATTGTGAAATTTACTCTGAAATATGAAAGGAAAATATTCCATAATGCAGTTCCAAGGGTACAAAGTAAGAATTAATGTCAATTAACTAACATGAAAGAACTAGAACATATTTTAAGTACAAAAGCCATCATACATTTTAAATAAAAGTATATTATGCCCCCTACTTCATTCAATAAGCCTACAAACTCCTAAAGTGCAGGACTGAATTCATGGACTAAACTTGTTCCACTACTGCCATGGGCAGACACACTTATTTTCAATAAATTACTTCTGAGTTTATGAATGAACTTTACCAAAAAGCTAAGCAAACACAGTTTTCTGGTTAGATCAAGCATTGAGAAATATGATTGGGATGATTTGAGTGATACACCTGGCCTCCCATGTCAGTGTTACTCTTTCTTGAGAGGTATGGAAATCTTCCATATCAACCCTCTAATGAAAATTGCAAGTGAGGTGGAATTCAGTGTTAAGTCTAAGAAACTGTAAAACAGCTTTGTAAGATCAACATTAAAATGGAGTCCTATTGCCACAACCCTTGTGTCACATTATATTGTGATCAGCAAGACAAACATACAGAGTATACTCATCCTAAAACTAGTGAGAAAACATGTACATGAGCTATTTAGCCAGAATACTTTCCAATGATTCACTTTGCAAAAGTTTCTCCATTCCTTCTGGTTCCCCTCCGCCTCTGGGTTTATGTTGCCCCATATCAGTCCTCCCAATCTTGCTTAACATGGAAAAATAGAATAAGGATCATTCTAATGTAACTAGACCTAGATATTTACATATTAAAATATACCCATTCATTCACCCTTACTGCTTACCTATTTTAAAGCACCATTTGAGATGTGTAGGATAGATGAATAAAACTGATGCAAATCAGTGGCTTTGTAAACCTTACATTCTATGAGAACCACAGTTTGTCAGACACTGAATCATTTTGTTTTTATTTATTTAAAAGGCAAAATAAAAGATAAAGAAGGCAGTAAAGAGAGATGGGGGAGAGGGTGGGGAGGGAGAACAGAGGGAAAAACCATCCAACCACTGGTTCTATCCTTAAATGCCCACCTTTAAGACTGAATCAGGCCAAATCAAGAGCCGGGAACTCAGTCCAAGCCTCTCACAGGTGGGGCAGGACTCAAGCCCTTGGGCCATCCTCTACTGCTTTCCCAAGTACATCAGTTGCTAGCTGGATGGTGGTTGCTGGCACTCAAACCAGCACTCCAATATGGGATGTGAGCATCCCAAGCTGCAGCTTAACCTGCTGAGATGCAATGCTTACCACACACTGAATTATTTTACACAAGTTACATATCCCTCACAATAAGGAGGTAGGTGCCTTTATCATCCACACTTCATAAGAAATTGTAATAAATGTTTAAATGCATGGGACATGTCCAGGTTTACACACAGGAATGAGTACAATCCAGGCATCTAACTCCAGACCACACAGACTTAACCATCACAAAACCCCCAACCTTATGCAATGCTGGTAGCACACAAATACATAGCAAATGAGGCATACAGCACAATTATCCCCAATATGCTAACTTGTAATTGTCCTAATTATGTTTACTTCCCACAAGAAAGCACACTTTATGAGACAAGCAGGCTTTATAGCACAGGAGTTAAGGGTATACCTTACTGTATATTGTCCAGCTGCTTGGCCTCTTTTGGCCTCAGTTTCCTTATAGGTAAAATAAAACTACTGTGTCCAACTCACACAGTAGCAGCGAGGATGAAAAACAAATGTGTGAGGGATGCTTGGCTCACAGGAAGCACAATAAATTGCTGCTGCTATCAGTATTCTTAGACACAGCACTGGCTCCCATAGCTTGCAGCCAAAGCTGGGTATACAGTAAACCACTGAAAAAAAATATGGGCTTTGGGTTTTCTCATATCTTCCAGGTTCCTTGGATATTTCTACTCATTCAACAAATAATTGAGCAGTTTCCATTCCATGTCAGGCTGTTCAAAAGGGTGAACCAAACAGGAAAGTTGTCTTCTACTCATTACATAATACTATGGTTGTCACCCCCAACTTGCTTTCCTTCCTAATACAATGTTAGAAGGCATGCACTCTCTCCAGGAAAATTTACCAAAATATTAAACATCTAACCCTAATGCCACTAGAATTACTTTATCACATTCTTGCAAATCAATGCAGTTTGAAAATGATTTTTTTGTTTAACCTGTAAAAATAGGCTGGTTGAGGTCAGGGTTTTGAGGTAGGATGTTAAGCTTCCACCTGTGGTGCCAGCATCCCACATCAACACCAGTTCAAGTACTGGCTGCTGCTCCTTTTCTTATTCAGTTCTCTAATATTGGCCTGAGGTGGCAGTGGAGGATGGCCTAAGTGCTTGGGACCCTATACCCATGTGGGCCCCTGTAACCACGTGGGAGATTCAGAAGAAGTTCCTGTATCCTGGGTTTGGATCAGTGCAGCTCCACATGTTGCAGCAATCTGGTGAGTGAATCAGATTGTTTCTATCTCTGCCTCTCTATAAATCTGCCATTCAAATAAATAATTTTTTTAAAAAGAGAGCAATAGAGCAAATTTTTTTTTTAAAAAATATAGTATACTGGGGCTAGCACTGTGGCATAATGGGTAAAGCAGCCAGTTGCAGTGCTGTCATCCCATATGGGCACTGGTTCTAGTCCTGACTGCTCCACTTCTGATCCAGCTCTCTACTATGGCCTAGGAAAGCAGTGGAGGATGGTCCATGGCCCAAGTCCTTGGGACACTGAATTGACAGGGAAGACCTGGAGAAAGCTCCTGGCAGCTGGCTTCAGACTGGCACAGCTCCAGCCATTGTAGCCAATTGGTGGGTGAACCAGTGGATGGAAGACCTCTCTCTGTCTCTCTCTCCTTCTCCCTCTGCTTCTCTCTAACTCTCCTCCTCTCTCTGTATTACTCTGAATTTCAAATAAAATAATTTATTTAAATTATAATATCTAAGAGTATCAGATGAGACTCAATCATTACATAACAAGGTTAGTCTCTCTGTGTGTTACCCTGAATTTCAAATAAAATATTTTTTAATTATATCTAAGAGAATCAGATGAGAATCAATCATTAAATAACAAGGTTCTGTTTTCACTGGAGTAGGCTAATTAGAACACACTTTAAAAATAGCATTTAAAAAGTCAAATCTAATCATTTTTCTTACTTAGAATTTGGAGTATTTTTATTCCCTTGACTCATGATTCAACTATAGATTTGAATTCTCTCTCTCTCTCTCTCTCTGTGTGTGTGCGTGTTTGTGTGTGTGTGCGAGTATGTGGGGAATATGTTAGAAAATCTCTTGAAATCAGTTATTTTATTCTCTAAAGAGTTACAACAGTGGCTGACACTGTGGTGCAGCATGTTAAGCTACCATATGTAGTGCACACATCTGATATGGGTGCTGGTTTGAGTCCTGGATGCTCCATTTCTGATCTACCTCACTTCTAATGCTCCTGATAAAGCAGCAGATGATAACTCAAGTGTTTGGGCCTCTGCACTCACATGGGAGACCCAAATGAAGTTCCTGCCTCCTGGCTTCAGCCTGGCCTGGCACTGGCCATTGCTTCAGATTAGTGCAGCTCCAGCCTCTCCCTCCCTCCTTCCCTCCTGCTCTCCCCATTTCTCTGGATTTCAAATACATAAATAAAGGAATAACAACAACAATCTATTGGGCAGCTAGTATTGTTAAAAACATCTTTCCATGGATGAGAAAGACTTTGACACAGCAATTTTCAGGAGACTTATTGGAAAGGGCTGGCTGGAGTGGAGAGCAGAATCAGCAAATTAGAAGTTGAGCCACATTGCAATCACAACAGAAGCCTTAAGTGATCTCACAAGATCATCTGAGGTCCCAATGCCCATTCAGAAAAAGCCCAATTTGAGATAAAGGTAAGACTTTGAACACCAAACAGTACTTTGGCATAGTATCCATCAGAAGAACAGAACCATGGCTGACATGGGAGATAATATCTAGGAAGGGACTCAGAGGAAGACCATCAAGAGCTAACACTACTGACAGATGGCAAAATAAGGAAGAAGTCATGTTGGCTGCAAGCCACAGCACACCTTTTATTAGAGTATTCTCATAAAAAGCTTAATGAAATAATTCTATTATGGCCATTTTACAGATGTGAAAAATGACCTTAGAAAGTGTAAAGTTTAAATAACTTATATAATTCTACAGTGAGTTGGTAATAAGGCTAATGTTGTGCTTCTTAAGTCTGTCTCCAAAGATTCCATTATTATTCATTTTCTCTGAAATGAAGAGGGAGAGGAGAAGAGAGGCCATACACAGGGGAGGGAGAGAAGGTTCTACAATATGGTACAAGGCAAGACATACAATAGACTGAAATTTCACAATCCTGTGGCACCTATGATAGTATAACCACTCTGACAAGGCCAAGAGTTCAATTGCAAATGTGAGGCCTAATTGTGCACATTCCTCTTGGTTAACTTTCTTTTTTTAAATAAGATTTATTTATTTATTTAAAAGTCAATGTTATACAGAGAAGGAGAGGCAGAGGGACGGGGGGAGCTCCCATCTGCTGGTTCACTCCTTAATTGGCTGCAACAGTCCAAAGAAAATCCAAAGCCAGGAGTCAGGAGTTTCTTCAGGGTCTCCCATGCAGGTGCAGGGGCCCAAGGACTTGGACCATCTTGTACTACTTTCCCCATCCATAGCAGAGAGCTGGATTGGATGTGGAGCAGCTGGGACCTGAACTGGCACCTTTATGGGATGCCAGCACTGCAAGCGGTTGTTTCAGCCACTGTGCCACAGCACTAGCCCCTTGGTTAACTTTCAGAAGGAAGTCAACCAGACAGTGTCATGAATGGATGCCACAGATGCAGACAGATACTATCAACACAGACAATGAACCAGTGGTGGACTACTGAGTTGTGCCTCAGAAGCTTCATTTGTATCATTGGCTTCAAATGTAAAAGTGAATGAAACCTGTCACAGACACCAGAAAAGATATTGTTTCCTCATCAATAATGCAAAGTTAAGGCATAGGCATCTGAGCATCTTAGAAGATACTGACAATGACTGGTAAAAGGAGGTATGACTTTGCTTAAGTTGTGGCAATCAGAAGTATGCCTCTTTCTCCAGCCTTGACAAGGGGCAAGATTGGCAAGCTATAGATACAAATTTCAGAACACAGGCTTCCGATATGTGGTGATTAAATGAAGCAACTTCTACTATGGCCTGCTTGAGTGTTGATGCTACAGAGGGGCTTGAGGAAATGTGCAGGCTCCTTGTCAGCATACCCCATCTGTACAAAGCACTAGGCTCAGTGGATAAGAGATATTCCAGAGTGCCCATGCCAACCAAGGATCAGAAATGGTAAGTGAGAAGTGGGGAGGACCAATACCAGGGTTTATGGTAAAAGAAGAGTCCTGCCTTAATATGTTGACCATGCAGGTATACTAAGGGCTTGTCCTCCTTTTTGCCAATGACCCAGCAGGGTTAGTTCATCACACTGATGAATACCTGATTCAGTGCCCAAGAGGTCAGAATTATTTAGGCTATGAGCCCCATAAACAGGTGACTGTCACACAGAGAGATGTCTGTGGAACGCATGAACTACTGTGCCAAGGGACCTGCTATGGAGACTGACTGGGAAGATGAGTCACATAAGTGCCAAGGAGTGTCTGAAACAACACATGAGGTTTACCTGAAATGAGACAACTTGGGATCTCCCTTTAGCATGGCATCCAGCAGTGATCACTTTGATGAGGATGGCCAGGTGTGGTACCAGCATGTGGCAAATGGATGAAGAGATGTCAGAGAAAACAGCACCTGATGGCACGCACACCTCTAGCTGCACAGTTCTGAGTGACAAGCACAGCAGGAAGCTGCTGTGGTGAACACTCCATTGGGTGGTTATGCTTGGGTATTTTTTAGGGTGTTGAGGGTCTGCACAGCTAAACTTCAGGAACTATAACCATCAGGGCCAGGAGAGTTGGTTTGGACTGCTGTAGGAGACCTCTTAAAATAATAGAGGAGTGAGCATCGGGGAATAGCATGTAATACGGCTCTTTCAAGACCCACATCCTATATTAGGGTGTGTGGGTTTGAGTCTACTCCACTTCCAATCCGGCTTCCTACTAAAGCGCACCCTAGGAGGCAGCAGATAATAGCTCAAATACTTGGGTCTGTGCCATCCATACTGAGTTCTGGGATCTTCACTTCATGAAACCTGATGTTTTCACATCACAACCTGGTTCAATCCCAGGTATTGTGAATATCTGGAGAGAGAACAGTGGTTGAGAGATCTCTGTGCCTTTAATGTGAATAAAATTAATTTTCAAAATTTAAATAAACCTCTTGTATCCATGTGGTCAGAGTGGGATTATTCCAGTTGTGCCCCTTCCCTGTGGGGATGGCAGCTGCACAGAATAACTAAAAAATGCCTAAATACCTCAGTGGCCTTCTTTTCTGTTGTGCATCATTGTTTGACATAAGGAAGTTCATGATGGAGTGTGTTATTTTCCACATCACCAACACGCACTGTAGCAAAGAAACACCTTATGTGCATCCACTCTACATGGAGGACCCCATCAGTTCTGCTTCCCAGATGATATGAGTCTTCCATGTGGTTACAGGGACCTACATACTTCAGCCATCACTCCCTCCAAAAGTGAGTACTGGCAGAAAGCTGGAATTGAGAGTTGTGACTGTAACCTAGGCACACATATATGGAATGTGGACATACTAAGCAGGGTTATAACAGGTGCCAAATGTCAGTCCCTCGATGAATTTTGGAAGTGCCTCCATATATCCAAGGCTTTCAGAGAAAGGAGACAGAGTCTTCTGGGCCCAGCCCCTTTACTACATAGTTTCTGCTTCTCCCCAACATTGCACACCACTTCACATGTCTCTCTCTGTGCATGCTCACATCTGAGGTCTAGACAGAGAAGAGAAACAGAGCACAGCAAATGGGTCTGGGAGACAAGGCAGATTAGGGATAAACTGCACTGTGAGTTTCTGCATGGATCCTGCCCAGTTAGAGGCACATCTTTGGGGATGCTGGGACCAGCAAGTAACACCACAGTTACCAAGTGGCTATACACTATTCAGTGACCACATCTGAAGCAGAGGAAAATTGGACATCTACATGCCGAAAACTGAAATATAATATCTTTATATTACACCAGGCATGAAAGTCAACTCAAAATGAATTGAAGGTCTTACATAAAAGGTCTGAGAATATAAAACCCATTACAAATGGAAGCAGATTCATTGATATTATTCTCAACAATGATTATTTAGGTATGACACTAAAAGCACAAGTGAAAAAGCAAAGTCTGCAAAAAATCTAAGAAATATTCTGCATACGACAGGGAAAACAGAACAGATAAAGCAAGGAATGGAAGGAAGAAAGTGTTGGAAAGCCTGAGTTTGAACACAGACAACTCAAAAGCAAATATTGTAATAAAAGTCACACAAAGGATTGATCAGTTTTCTATTGAATATATGCAAATAGTCAACAGATAACTGAAAGGGGGCTCAAAAACTGCTAATGAAGACTACAATGCTAATCAAAACGACAATGGTTATCATTATATATATATATATATATATATATATATATATATATATGTTAAAATTATTATCCAAAAGTGAAAAGCTAACATTGAACCAGGGAGGAAATGGAATATAAAAATTATTGGTGAGAAACTAAATTGGTACATCCAATATAGAAAACACCGTGTAGGCCTTCAATCAAAATTAAACATAGAACATATGACAAAACAATCCCACTACTGCATATGTGTACAAAGGAAATCAAATCAGTATCTCAAATACATACATATCTCCACATTAAAGGCAGTATTATCTACAAGAAAAAGATATGGAAACAACCCCATTGTCAACAGATGAATAAAGAAAATGTGACACACACACACACACACACACATAGAGAAATCACAGCCAACCTTAAAAAGGAAATTCTTCCATTTTATTAGAATGTGGATCCAAAAATATGAATGTGGATATTAGACTATTTGAAATAATGCACAGAAAAATAAATGCCACACAATCTCACTCATATGTGTCGTCTAGGAAAGTCACACTTAATCACAGGACAGAATGGTGGTTATCATGGGCTGAGAGTGAGGACATGGGAAAATGTTTGCTGAACACACATTTGCAGCTGTGAGATAAATTAACACCCAAGACCTTAATATTCAACACAGTAACTAGATGATTATGACATCACATACTCAAAACTTGCTAATATATTACATATGCTTTAATAACATAGGGGTGTAAGGTGATGGATATGTTAGATTGTCCTAATCATTTCATAATATATACGTACAAAAGGATTCCAGAAAGTTTATGAAAAAATGTAATCAAAAGATAATGTGAATTGTCCATAACTTTTTAAAATCCCCTCACATAGCAAAACATCAGGTTACATACTTTAAATACGCACAAATTGTGTCAATCATACTCTGACATTCTTGAAAAAATTAAAACAACCAAAACAAAACTTCTATATTAAAATATAAATTCAAAATAACTTAGTAAACTAGACATATCTTCGGGATTGGGAAGGCTTTCATGGAACAGAAATCGTTTTTAAAACACACACAAATTTAAGTAGCCAAAATTTCTATCTTGAAAGTGCAAATATAGATGGCATCTGTTAGGAAGAAGTGTAAGGGCTAAGATGATACCCCAGTACCAAATTACAGGGGCCTCCTGCCCTTCTAAAACCTCGGTAAAAACTCTGAGCCAAATAAAACTTCTGTTTCTACCTTACTCAATCTATGTTACTGTTTTACTGCAAACAGAAAATGGAGACATCCCAGAAACAGTTACGTGAAGAGGCCAGCGCCCTGTAAAAGACCCTGCGTCGACATATTTAGAAATCTCAGGGGAACCAGGTCCGTGTGGGGAAGGGAGGAGAAACCCACAGCGCCTATGCATAACCGCATACACAGCGCCCGCGTTCTCCCTAGTGACAACCCAGACCCCACTGCACAATCAGGGAGATGCGGAGCTGCCGCCAAACAGCTGCCCGCTATGGCTCCGGGGCCCAGAAGTCCCCGGGAGCAGAGAAGGGGCAGGACGTTGGGGGTCCTGGGTGCCGGCAGAGCCCCCAACCCACGGGTCTGGGGGTCCGAGGGAAGCCCTGTGCCAACGCCAATATGGAGTCCACGGTGCCGGGCCCGCGTCCTCCCGGCCCTCGGCTCCGTTTTCCCCTCTCGGGACCCCAGGCCCACACACTCACCATGTCACAGCGTCCGGCTCCCTAGGTGTCCAGCGTCCCCGGGGAGTGAAGGTGGACAGAGGCAGAGCCCGACTTCGCTAGGGACCCTCGCGGCGGCCGAGCTGTCTCCCTGGACCTCACTCTGCCGGAACTCTAAGACGATTGTGACGTCAAGGCCCCGCGCGCTGACGCAGCGTGGACGGCACCATGCCTGACTGCACAGTTTACCGGCCTTGCGTGCACGCAACGTCACAAAGGACGGAGCCAATCAGCATCCCCCACAGCAGGACCCCTGACTTCAGGTGGTCCTGGATGGGAACGGAGGGACAGGCCTGGGTTCAGGTCAGAAGTGTCCGGCCCTGGCTCGCACCTCCGAGCTCCTGCCACCCGTGGCCTCGCCCTGGGTCCCCGTCCTTCTCCCTGGCGGATCCTGCCTGGCACTGGCCGACCCTGCCTCAGTGAGTACAGTTCTGTGTATCACTTCCGGAGCCTTCGTTTCCCTCATATTTCTGCTCATTTTCTGTTGGGTCATTGGTATTACTTTTTAATGTTGATTGGAATAGTACTTAAAAATATAACATAATTTAATCATTTTTTCCCTTTTCTCCTGTCAATATTTGTTGTCTACTCTGCCTATTGACTTTTAATATTGTCTATTTCTTTCTTTCTGGTACTTGGTAATCTAATGGATTTTTAAAACATTGATCATTCCCACAAACTCATTAAATTCATTTATCATTTATTTCCAGTCTGTTGGGAGCCTCACATTGATAGCACATCTTGAGCCAGGAACTCTGAGTCTCCCACATGGGTGGCAGGTACTTGACCTTGAACAATCCTTTTTTCTTTCCCACGCCTATTACTGGGGAGCTGTGTTGGAAGCAGATAAGCTGGGCCTCTAGCAGTCCAACAACAGATGCCAGTTAAGCAGTAGCTTAACCTGCTTGGTAACAGTGCTGGCCTCTCACTGTTTGCTTTGATTCTCCATAATATTGCTACTCATAATGCATTGTCTTTTTATCTTGAGAAACCATGAATGAAAAGCTAGAAGGAGCAGGTACGTGTGTATGTGTATGTGCATGTACACATATGTAAGTCCTAGGAGATCTATGCCTTCTTTTCAAGCTTTAGGTCCTCCCTCTTAATCAGATTTGAGTGTCATTTCCAAAAGTTCTGCCCATATATTTCTTCACCCCCATCCTATTTAAAAAAAGTAAGTCAGGCTTATCAAGAAAGAAGAATGGTAAATCAGTGACAGTGTTGGCCTTAGCCAGCTATGCTAGCAGTGGGGCTGGTCTACCATGATTCCATGGCCCTCACTGTTCCTTTATTTTCCAAAATAGAGAGGATTTCAAGTTAAATTACTCTAATGCTGGAAGAAATGATATACTATAATTTCAAAGGTCTGGGACAGGTATCTATGTCTGTTCTACTAGCACCAGGCAGGTGATTCCAGTAGAAACAGATGTGAGGTGTAATTATAAATTTCTTGGTAGTCATATTAAAAAAGTAAAAAAAAAGAGGTAAAGATATTCTAATGCCATTTTCTTCAGCCAAATAAAATATATTTCAACTTATTATAAAAATTGTTGGTGAGGAATTTTATTATTTTTCCAGTCTGTTGTGAGCCTCACACTGACAGCACATCTTGGTTAATGCTAGCTGCAGTTTAGGCACTGGGTAGCAATAAGTGCACTCAACATTGCAACTCTAAATCATCCAAGACAGTTTTGTCAGGGAGAGGAAATCCACTTTTTTTCTTTTTTGATTTTGTAAGGACATTTATGTAAGATACATACTTATCATTCTTATTGTTTCAAAACATTTTATAAGGTAGTGTTCTCATTTTGTGTGTAGCATTTGCTTCTAGTGTGAGTACACTCTTTCATAAGTGCTGTTCAATCTGTAACACTCCAGATACCTTTTGATGTATGACACTTACAAGGACTCTCAGAGAACGTGAGCAAGGAGTCATATCTAGATCTATATTTATATATATCTGAGTGAATCTCTGCTATAATCTACTATAATGTAAATAAATCTACTTATACAAATGTATATAAGTATATGTACTTCTCAGTACTACCAAGGACAGATGAAATATTTTTATTAAGCAGTGAAAGAGTTATTTTATATACTATTTGGGATGGAATTTCAAGGTGGATGTGTACAGAAGCAGCATAAAGGTGTTCCCAGATAAGAAGAGTGGAATGGAGCAAGCATAACATCATAAATGGAAAATATAGAATAAAATATATGAATTTTATTAAGAGAAATTAAACATAAACTTAAATCCCTAAAAGAATGCCCAGTTGCTAGTGAATTTGAGTTCTATTTTATAAATTCAGGAATTCTCCCAGTATTCTAAGCAAGGCAGGAGAGTCATGGCTATTTGTTGAAGAATTAAATTTATAACTCTATAAATCAAATAAGGAGGTTTAAGAGTTCTGAGAAGAAAACATGCCTTATAGATTAGGCACACTGTCCAAAGTGTAATAAGTAATTTTGCAGTTGATACAATGAAGAAAAACCAGAAAAAATAAGAACAGAGACCTGCATTATCTGGGATAAACCAGGTTATACTAAATAAAAGATTCAAATGTGTGATAGCTCAATGTAGGAAGTTTGTTTCTCACCCATATAAAATGGACCAAGAATATTCTAGGAAGTTAGGTGGTCTATTGGGCCCATGTAAAAATATTCAGTCTTCTATAGTAATGCCTTTCCAGTAGGCTCCCAAAATCATCCCAGAGGCTCTTCTCCAGTCAGCCAGTACTGAAGAAATCATGTATAACTATATAATGCCTCAAAGATGGAACTTTTGCTAATATTCCTTGATTAGAATTTTGTCTAACAATATAACAGTTAATTATAAGGGAACCTGGGAAATAGGATCTAACTGTGTCTCAGAAGAAAAAAAAAATATTTTGGCCAATGTCTAAAAGTCATGGCTACAAAGGTCATGGGGAGAAACTTGGGTAATTCCAACTCTTTGGATAAGGAGAAAGGAGGAAAACCATCGTAATAAAAATATAATGAACACTAACTTCTCATCTTATAAACAGAATTGTGCTTTTTGCATTTTACATTTAAATATCATTGTCATTTTTGAGGGAAGTAAAACTATTTTTATAATTCTTATTTATGATTTTTAAGGAAATGAGAGAGGCCCTAATGTGAATATATTTTAAGACATAGATTCTAAGGCTCATGATTAACATGCAAGAAACATGAAGAAAGGCAAAATGGTTCATTTATCTACGTCATCCTTCTTCTAGTACCACTTGGGTTAGGTGTATTTATGTAGACTTCAGGAACCACAAGACTACCCTCACTTCTAGCATCAACTACAAGTTTAGGAATATCCAGGATTATACTCAGGTTCAATAATATACCAGCAAGACTCATAGAACTTACTGAAATTTGTTGTACTCACATTTGTGGTCTATCACACTTCTCTCCCAATGGAGTGGTAGAGGGCAAACTAATTTTCCCAGAAATCATATGTGGCAATTCACGTGGTATGCTGCCAACCAGGGAAGCTCATCTTTGCCTTAGTGTCCAGGATTTTATCTGGGGCAGGTCATATCACAGAGTTGACTGCCTACATGGTTGCTCTTAGCCTCTCACTATTCTGGAGATAAAGCTGATCACCTATAGCCCAAGGCTACCAAGTAAAGAAAATATTGTTATCATGCAGGAAATTCCAACTACCTAGAAAGTACTTTCTTGGTGCTCAAGGCAATTGCTGGACCTCTCCATAGTTTGGTTTACTTCTTTACTTGGCTTTATTGAACATCAGACAAGGCAGGCATGCCAGACATGGGTGTGTTGGGGGGTAAATGTAGTCTAGCAAAAGGTTATGCTTCATCTTTTTCTTGCATGAATCTTTAAAGACTGCGTTTCTTCCTAATTTTAAAAGACTGCCACATATTTATTAGGCTCTCACATTTCTCACAGTTTATTCCTTTGTACTTGTTGGACTAGGGGATATAGTGATGTTCAATCATTCATTTATTTAGTGGTTTTTAGTCTTCCATATTTTAGTTCCCCAAATTTGTTAATCATCTGCTATTTGCAAAGGAACTAAATTAGGTAGGTGCTGGACATTTGTTTATCTACTGGATATTAGGATCTAGTATAAAGGGAAAATAACCATGCCAATGTATGAATAACTGCCAACTTGGATAAATGATGAAAAATGTATATGGTATTGTGGGAGAAACCAGCAAATAAATTGATGTAGATTTCTGGCTTAGTGTGTACTTCTTAGAGAAAGTGACACTTGACCTGGTGATCAAAATGTGAATAAAAATTAGCCATTTAGAGATAGATTGGAGTTATATCGAGTTTGGTTAAGGACATAATATTCACTGAACCATCTTTGATGTGGGGACATTTGAACAGGCCTGAATGAATTTAGGATTGCACAATGTTGGTATCCAGTGGAATTAAGGTTTAGGCAAAAGACTGGTAAGTGCAGTGGAATTGGGGCAATAGCTTCCTTAGGCTGATTGAGAAGTGTCAAAGAGACCAGGGCAACTGTAAGTTAATTGATGAGTGTAACAGAAGATGAGGGAAAGGAGATAGGCCATGACTTAGAAAAGGAACTTAGAGATACAATCAGTGGGTAATAAATAAGGATTTAAGATTCTTCCAGCTGGCACCGTGGCTTAACAGGCTAATCCTCTGCCTTGTGGTGCTGGCACACCGGGTTCTAGTCCTGGTTGGGGTGCCGGATTCTATCCTGGTTGCCCCTCTTCCAGGCCAGCTCTCTGCCACGGCCCGGGAAGGCAGTGGAGGATGGCCCAAGTGTTTTGGCCCTGCACCCGAATGGGAGACCAGGATAAGCACCTGGCTCCTGGCTTCGGATCAGCGAGATGCGCCAGCCGCAGCTGCCATTGGAGGGTGAACCAACAGCAAAAAGGAAGACCTTTCTCTCTGTCTCTCTCTCTCTCTCACTATCCGCTCTGCCTGTCAAAAAAAAAAAGATTCTTCCAATGGCCTGAAAGCCACTGAAGAATTTTGAGGAGAGCAACTTGACTATATCTACACTTTAATGTAATTACTTTGGTTGCTATTTGGAAAATGGATCATAGGTTGTTAAGAATGTAGCAGGGGCACAAGTTGGGAGAATATGATGATAGTAGAAGCCATACAGAATGGGAACAGTAGAGGTGATGAGAACTAATTGAGTTTCATAAGCATTTTGAATCTGGAATAAATCTGATTAGGTGATACGTAGATATGAGAAAGAGAATGGCTTGTCTGTGTGTCTAGAATTACTTCAATGTCTTTATGCATTAAGAAAGGAAAACCATTCACTGAAATTTAAGAAATAAGATTAGAGTAGGAGTAAATCTAGGGAGGAAATCCAGAGTTTAGTTTTAAGATGATTATTAGATATTCCAGGGCAAATATTGAGAGAGCAGATTTGATTACATGCTTTTTAATGATTTACTTGAGAAGGAAACTTCCATCTACTGGTTCACTTCACAAATGGCTGCAAAGGCTCGGATCAGGCCAGGCAAATCTAGAAGCTTAGATCTCAAAATGGCTCTTTTGTGTGAATATAATGACCCAGGCACCTGGGCCATCTTCTGCTTTTCCATCACATTAGCAAGGATCTGGATCAGAAGTAAAGTATCTAAGGCTTGATCCAGTGCCCAGATTTTGGCCCTGAGAGGACATTTTTGTGACTCTGATGTTCAAAGAGTAGTTTCATATTGTATAAATAATTTGTGTGGCAATAAGTAATGGAGTCAAAAGACATGAGAACCAAATGCAATGCCCTAAGGACACAATGCAAATGGAGGTAAAGATCTGAGTATTCAGCTATGGAACATTCTAATACCTAGAGTTTGGTACAAAATGTCCTACAAAGGAAAGAACTGCAGTTGAGGTTTAAGAAAACAAGAAAATTATAGTGTTTCTGGGACCAGGGAAGAGAGTATTTCTAGAAGGGCTGATCATCTGTCAAAACTGCTCATATGCTCTGTGAGTGAGATCCCAGCAGAAAGAACAGGCCATCAAAGAAGGAGGTACCTTTCTCTGAATGGAGGAGAGAACTTCCACTTTGACTATGGCCGTGTCTAAATAAGGTTGCAGTTTGTGAACTCAAAAGGCTTTCATAGCCTTGGCAGCTCATGACAAGAGCCTCGTGTGATTACTGATGTCATAAATAAGAGTGTCAATTGTTAAATCAACAACAGGAATCACTGTGCACTTACTTCCCATGTAGGATCTCTGTCCTTAATGTGTTGTGCTATGTGAATTAATGGTAAAACGACTACTAAAACAGTACTTTATACTTTGTGTATCTGTGTGGGTGCAAACTGCTGAAATCTTTACTTAGTAAATACTAAGTTGATCTGTATATAAAGATAATTGAAAATGAATCATGTTGAAGAATGAGATGGGGGAGGAAGTAGGAGATGGGTTGGTTGCAGGTGGGAGGTAGGTTATGGGGGGAAAAGCTGCTATAATCCAAAAGTTGTACTTTCAAAATTTGTATTTATTAAAAAATGTTTAAAAGAACTGCTCATATGGAATCTGAGATGGAGAGCCTTTGGTTGAAATTAAGATGCTACTTTGGACACAAACATTCCATATCACTATGCCTGGGTTTTGGTCCTCAATCTGCTTCTAATTCCAGCTTCCTGCTGAGGTTCACATTGGGAGGCAGAAGATGATTGTTGAAATACTAGGGTCCCTGATAACCCACATGGGAGACATTGATAGCTTCAGCATGTTCTTTTATGGGCATTTGGGAAGGAAGATTCTCTCTCTCTCTCTCTCTCTCTCTCTCTCTCTCTCTCTATATATATATATATATATATATATATATATATATATATATATATATATATATACATATACATATATATATATATATACATATACATATATATATATATATACAAATATATCTATATTTCAAATAATAATTTTAAAAAAGTGATGGAGACTGAGAATTTGCCATTTTATTTAGTCCTGTGTCATCACTGGTGATCTCAATAAAAGTAGTTATAATAGAATGTGGAGGATGAAAATCTGACAGAATTAGATTCAAGAAATAATGGAGTGGAAAGGAAGTAAAGTTCCTTATTCTGCTGAATTGTGATGACGCTATAAATTCAACTTTGGGTTTTTCTTCTATTCACTTGAGTTTACCTTATACAGTTTTCTGTATGTCCACTGCCCATATGTGTGCTTTGATGACTTTTTAATATTCCATTTCTGTATTGTACTATTTTTTTTAAAATTTTACTTAAGTTATACAAGTTTATGTATTTCATATATACAGAATTTAGGAACATAGTGATATTTTCCACCCTACTCTCCCTCCAACTCAAACTCCAGCACTTCTTCCTCCTCCCACTCCTACTCCCATGCTTAGTTTTTTTTTAAAAAAAGATTTTTATTTATTTGAAGGAAGAGTTGTAAAGAGACAGAGAGAGAGAAAGAGGGCGAGAGAGAGAAGGATAGAGGGAGAGAATCTTCTATGTGCTGGTTCACTCCTCAAATGTCCACAACAGCTGGGGCAGAGCCTATTTGAAGCCAGAAACCTGGGGCTTCTGCTGGGTCTCCCACACAGGTTCAGGAGCCAAAGGACTTGGACCACCTTCCACTTTTTTCCCAAGGCCATAGCAGAGAGCTGGGTCAGAAGTGGAGCATCTGTATCTCGAACCAGCACCCATAGGGGATGCTGGCACTGCAGACAGTGGCTTTATCAACTACTCCACAGCATAGCCCCCCACTATTGATAATTACAGAGCTTTATTTTCAGTTTCTTAATACTGATAAGGTTAACCATACATTAAGTAAAGAGTGCAACAAATAGTATGAAGGAAAAAACACTATTCCTAAACAGAAGAGACAAGGGCTGTAAATAATCATTGAATCTCAAAATGTATTACACATCTTAAAAATTTATTTATTTGAAAATCAGAGAGAGCTTTCCAATATACTGTCCACTCCTTAACTGACCATGATGGCTACACCAGGTCAGATTGAAATCTGGAGCTCAGAACTCAATCTATGTCTCCAGTGTGGGTGATGGGAACCCCAACTACTTGGCCCATCACCTGCTGCATCCCAGAGTGTGCTTTAGCAGACAAATAGAATCAGAAGTGGAACCAAGACTTAAACCCTGGCACTCTGATATGGGATGAGGCATTCCAAGCAAGGATTTTACTGCTTGCCAAATGCCCATCCTTGTCCTGGGGTTTGTAAATACTCATATCCATTAGACTTTTCCTGTTGTTTCCAGTTTAATGATTGTGAGACGGATGATAGATGTAAGAATTTTTTTTTCATTTTTTAAAAAATTTTATTTGAGGAATACAAACTTCTTGCATTTCATATATTCAAATTTATGAACATAGTGATTCTTTCCACCTTATCCTCCTTCCTACCTGCTCTCCCACCTCCTTCCTCCTCCTTCTCCTATCCCCATTCTACTTTTTACAAAGATCTATTTTCCATTAACTGTGTACTCATAAGATTAACCCTACACAAAGAGTTCAAATAGTTTGAAGAAAATAACTGTTCAAAAGTCAAGGCAAGTACTGTTTGAAATTGTTGCATCTCAAACTGTGAATTTCACTCCTCTAGATTGTCTTTTAGGTACTCTATCAATTACTACAGATTAGGGAGAACATATTGGGATTGGCTTATTTCACAGAGTAAAATATTTTCCAACTGCTTCAATTTTTTTGTAAATGACAGGATTTCTTTTTTAACCACTGTGTAGTGTCTATTAGGGTTTATATACCATAATTTCTTTATTCTTCAATTAATGGACATTTGGATTGACTCCATGTATTAGCTATTGTGAATTGTGTTGCAGTGAATATGGAGATACAGATAACTGGGTAAATTCTCAAGAGTGGGATGGCTGGGTCATATGGTAGGTCTATATCCAAACTGCTGAGTTATCTCCATAGAGTTTTCCACAGTGACTGCACCAGTTTACATCCCCACCAACAGTGGATCAGGGTACTTGTTTCCCCACATCCCTACCAGCATTTGTTGTTTGTTGATTTCTGTATGAGAAGCATTTTAACTGGGGTTAGGGGAAACCACTTTTGGATTTGATTTGCATTTCCCTAATGACTAGTGATCATGAGCATTTTTCAAGGGTCTGTTGACCATTTGAATTTCCTCTCTTGAAGAATGCCTGTTTTACTCTTTGCCCATTAATTTTTTAAAAATATCATGTAGGATCTCTGTCTTTAATGTGCTGTACACTGTTATTTAATGCTATAACTAGTACTCCAACAGTATTTTTTCACTTTGTGTTGCTATATGGGGGCAAACTGTTGAAATCTTTATTTAATATATACTAAACTGATTTTCTGTATATAAAGAGAATTGAAAATGAATCTTGATGTGAATGGAAGGGGAGAGGGAGTGGGAAAGGGGAGGGTTGTGGGTGGGAGGGAAGTTGTGGGAGGGGGGAAGCCATTGTAATCCATAAGCTGTACTTTGGAAATTTATATTCATTAAATAAAAGTTTAGTAAAAAAAAGAAGTAAAGAAAAAGACCTCTTAATGCACTGTTTCTACCTCCATTAAAAATATTCCTTTGGCTTCATTCCCAGATATGAAACTAGTAGTTTATGTGCTCTAACATTTTATTTCAATATATTGCTTCTTTAAATTCTTGTGCTGAGTTTGTTTACTTTTTCATTATCCTCAATATCTGTATTTGAGCCTATTTATGGCGTGCAAGGGTATTTTAAAAATTTCATGGAAAAACAAAATGAAATATGTTTAATTTTGTGCAAAAATAATTTTATGCTTGTCACTTGCCAACTCCTAACTCTCTGGGTCTTTCCTGCTCCTGCCTGCTCCTGCTGGCACTTAAATCTGGCCTACCTAGATTGAAGAGTGTTTTCTGGATTCATCAATGGAAACCCTATAAACTTCACTCTCTAAAACAGTGGGCAAAATTTTTGCTGTGGTTGGATTTCCCTAGTAGTTACTGCTGCTATTGTATGCTTAACTTCCTTCTCTCCTGGAAGATTGTACTCCATGGACAATATCTTAGTGCCTGTTACCAATCCAGTGATAAGTAATGTTTGAGGAATGCATTAAATAATAAATAATAATAAAATAAAATGAAAGGCAACTTTATGTAAATGGCTACCAGTTAAAATTGGATAATTTTCCAGCAGTAGATTATTATAGGCTGTGTATAAAATTTCTTCAAGTTACCTTGGGAAGAAGTGCATTTCTGTTGTAAGTATTGTTTTCATTGAACACTATCTGTAAACTTTATGGTCCAAAACTACAATTATTTTCCTCTTTCCTCCATTGTCACACAAGACTTTGAGGTAAAGCCCATTGTCCCCTTGTCTTCCTTGAAAGGTAATTGAATGTGCCTCACTACAGTGAGTCTGAAGAAACACATGTATTTTATAAGATGAATAAAACTTAGTAGATTTTCCTAGAAATGCCATTTGGTGTATATATCTGCTTCACTGTGCAAAACCATGGACGTAGGATTCAGAAGGCAACCATTTGGACACATCTGTACTGAGTGGCTCACGTGGAAGATGGACTTCTGATTTGCCTGCCTATTCTCCTTATTGAATTTATCCCCTATATTTGTCTGGTCAGGTTGTAATAACAAAATGTCACAGACTGGGTTGCTTCAGAGACATTTATCTCTTATAGTTTACAAGATATTTTAACGTTTACAAAAGAAGTTTATTGAGTTCACAAGGCCTTCAGGTTGTCAGTTGGAATCGTTTTATGATTTGCTTATACAGGCCACACCTTATATAATGATGCCAAGGGAGGTTTTGTGTGTGTTTCTGTTGATGCTGAATGTGTAAGAGGGAACCTCTGCTTAATGAAGACAGCCTGTGCATGGAGGAAGGAGGTGCTGTGGGAGGAATAATCTGTTTTGCAGGGGGTAGCTGTGGTAGGCAATACCTGGGGTAAAGACACCTGTGCTGGGAATGGTGGTGTGCATGGGCTCACAAATAATCTCAGCCCTGGAGGATCCAATTCTGGGCACAATATAAACTAACAACAATCAGGTAAATTTGGAATCTTTCCTTAACCTTTGCTTTGTGATTGTATTTACAATAATCAGCTTATGTTCTATGAATAAGACATGGTTGTCAAGCAGTAAGTGACAAAGGAAATATCTAACCTAGGTCTGTAATTAATTGTTTAAATTTCTCATAACTTAGTTCTAAATTCAATTGATTAAAATAATAGCATTTCAAATTGATGTGTATGCTTTTTAATTAAAGTATAATTGGGCATAATTTAATTAAATTAGCTAAGTCCAGCTGTTTGGACTAAAATGTTATAAAAATGAATTAACTTTTGAGTCTAATTTAATTGCGTGAACACTGGTCTTGGGATATCAGATAATTTAAAAAGAAAACATGTCACCACTGCTTGCACATACATTTTTTAACAGTTGTTTTAATCGTGCTGCTAGTGAATGGACTATGATTTCTTACAGAATTCTGCTTTATCTCCAGATTTCCCCCTTGACCTATTTCTGGCACTTTTTGAAGTTAACAATACATTTACTTCTCTTGGAAAATATGTGAACAAACAAAACTTGTATCACTTGTATCAGTAAGTACCACTATTACCCACTAACTCCTTGTTAGTTGGTCACTCTTGCTTGTAGGACAGACAAAATAGAATAAAGCAAATTTTGGAAACTGAGCTGGGAAAACTTTCAGTGTCTTTCTGAATATTCCTGATAATTTCATCCCAGGAACTTTATCTGTGGACACGTTTGATAGAGGGTCTGGATATTAAAAAGCTTTTGTCCAAAAAATCCCAATTGAGCAGCGAATAAATCAACGAGGAAGCTGAAGACCTGACTGATTCTTTATTCAAAGTTCCTTCAGGCTTAGCTTCTTCACCTGTAAAGTGGTGTTAGTCTGTGTTGAGGATTTGATGAGGTGATGCATAGAAAGGGCTCACTTGGCACAGTGACCAACATAATAAATTAATGGAAACAAAATAAAACCAAACCACAAACAACAGAGATAATTCACAAAAGAGCAGCAATCCATGTGTGTGTGGGTGTGAAAAATATAAACAAAACCCAAATTAAAAGAGCCATGTGTTCATACCACGTGCCTGTTAAATTAGCAGATATTTATGAACTGAAAGTTCTTGCTGCTGGCTACTTTAGGCTAAATGGGCATTCTCATAATCAGTTGAAAGGAGTGTTAATTGACATGCTTCACAAAATTGCCAGTGTGCAGTAAAGGCATTAAAAATCTTCCTGCTCTTGGCCAGTACCGCGGCTCACTAGGCTAATCCTCCGCCTGCAGCGCTGGCACCCTGGGTTCTAGTCCCGGTTGGGGCACCGGAATCTGTCTCGGTTTCTCCTCTTCCAGTCCAGCTCTCTGCTGTGGCCCAGGAGTGCAGTGGAAGATGGCCCAAGCCCTTGGGCCCTGCTTCCCCATGGGAGACCAGGGGAAAGCTCCTGGCTTCAGATCGGTGCAGCACGCCAACTGTAGCAACCATTTGGGTGGTGAACCGACTGAAGGAAGACATTTCACACTCTCTCTGTCTAACTCTGCCTGTCAAAAACAAAAAACAAAACCAACAACAACAACAACAAAAAGAACTTCCTGCTTTCTTGCCCCAGATCTCATCACAAGGAGTGTCATCTTTAGACATGGTATTTTGGAAGAAACATTGGCAAGCAGGACAGGACCCAGAAAAGTGTGCCCAAGGTGGTTCTGGTTATGGATCTGGTTAGAGATACAGCCAAGTATTAAGTAGGAGAGGTAGGGAGATAGCTTTAGTATTCAAAGAGCTGCTGTGGAGAAAATAGAAGTAGCCTGTTACTGTGGTTAGGAAGTTGGAACTGAGTTATCTGTAAAGAACCTCCTCATGCCCTTAGTGTCTCTCACCCTCACATACATATTAGCCTCCTCTGGGAATCCTGTGAGCAATTCAAACTATGGTTCCTGCTTTGTTCCAAATGCTGACTCATTGTGCCTGGAGTAGGGTTTAGGAATCTGTGCCTACAACAAGCCCCCCAGATAATTATATTGCAAATAGCCCACGGTCAGCACTTTGAGAAAGCTGAATAAGAAATAATTGTATTTTTTTTTATCTTTTTTTTTTTGACAGGCAGAGTGGACAGTGAGAGAGAGAGACAGAGAGAAAGGTCTTCCTTTTGCCGTTGGTTCACCCTCCAATGGCCGCCGCGGTAGCGCGCTGCGGCCGGCGCACCGCGCTGTTCCGATGGCAGGAGCCAGGTGCTTCTCCTGGTCTCCCATGGGGTGCAGGACCCAAGGACTTGGGCCATCCTCCACTGCACTCCCTAGCCACAGCAGAGAGCTGGCCTGGAAGAGGGGCAACCGGGACAGGATCGGTGCCCCGACCGGGACTAGAACCCAGTGTGCCGGCGCCGCAAGGCGGAGGATTAGCCTAGTGAGCCGCGGCGCCGGCCAGAAATAATTGTATTTTTTTAAAAAAAATATTGACTTCTCCATTTGAAAGGCAGAGTGACAAAGAAGGAGAGTCAGAGAGGAAGATATCTTTCATCTGCTGGTTCACTCCCCAAATGGCTTTAATGTCTTGAGATGGGCCAGACCAAAACTAGGAACCTGGAACTCCAAGTAGATCTCCAACATGGGTGCCAGAGCCCATCCACTTGGGTTACCATATACTACTTTCACAGGTACAAAAATGAGGAACTGAACTGGAAGTGGAACAGTTGGAACCTAAAGTGATGCTCTGCTAGGGGAAGCAGGCATCATAGGTGGTAGCTGAACCTGTTGTGCCCCAATACTGGCCCCAAGCAAAGACTGAACAATCACTGCTGCCCTTCAAAGGAAAATGGTTCTAGAGATATGAATGCAAAGGAAGAGTTCTTGGATAACTTGAATGAGCATCTCTCAGGGACACTGAAAATGGGGATGCACACCTTCTTTGAACAAGAGTTCAGACAAGAAAGTCTCCATGGGAGTCTCCAGTTAAAATATTCTATTAGCAACTTTAATAGAATTGAATAGCTGTATAGGCATTAGCAGAATGCATATTTTTCTTTTTTAAAAATAATTTATTTAATTTGAAATAGTTGTAAATAGGGAGGGTCAGGGATAGAGGTCTTCCATCTTCTGGGTCACTCCCCAAGTGGATGAACCCAGTGCTGGGCCAAGCTGAAGCCAAGAGCCAGGAGCTTCTTCTAGATCTCTCACATGTGTGGCATGGGATTGAGCACTCAGAATAGCTACTGTTTTTCCTAGGCCATTAGCAGGGAGATGGCTTAGAATTGGACAGTGTTTGGCACTGTCCTGCAGCCCTGGCATCCAATCCAGACACCCCACTTCCAATACAGATCCTTGCTAATGGCCTGATAAAGCAATGGAAGATGGCCCAAGTGTCTGTGCCTCAGAACTCATGTTTGAGACTGGAGAGAATCTCCTGGCTACAGATTTTGTCTAGGCCCAGCTCTGGCCATCCTGGACATTTTGTGAGCAAACCAGCTGATGGTAGACCTCTCTCTCTCTGTCTTCCTCTCTCTCTCTCTCTCTCATGCACACACACACACACAAATAAATGAATATTTTAAAAAAGGAGTGGAGCAGCCAGAACCTATACCAGCACACATATGGTATGCTATATCAGAGGCAATGCCTTAACCTAATTAGTGGGACTAAGCATGTATAAGTTAGAACAAAATCATTCTAACATTTCTGTGTGCTGCCAGGTTATATAGCCATTGATACATTTCATAGATATGTTTAAGGCAAAGTAAATGGCGTGGTCCTCATACCTGACACACAGCAGTTGCTAGGTGTTAAATTGTGTACTCTGTAAAGATATCAGAAGCTTGGGGAAAGACATGGAATAGATTCTCCCTCAGAGGCCTCAGAAGGGTGTTCAGACTTTGATTTTGCACTGCTGGCATTCATAGCTATGAGATAACACATTCCTGTGTTTTAAAGCAACTCAGCTTGTGGTAATTCTTTTTTTAACTTTTGTTTAATAAATATAAATGTCCAAAGTACAACTTTTGGATTATTGCAGATTTTCCCTCCATAACCTATCTCCCACCTGCAACTATCCTGTCTCCCACTCCCTCTCCCATCCCATTCTCCTTCAAATTTCATTTTTCAATTATCTTTAAATACAAAAGATCTACTTAGTATTTACTAAGTAAAGGTTTCAACAGTTTGAACCCACATAGACACACAAAATGTAGAGTACTGTTTGAGTAGTAGTTTTACTGTTAATTCACATAGTACAATACATTAAGGACAGAGATCCTACATGGGGAGTATGTGCACAGTGACTCCTGTTGTTCTCTCTGAAGGGAGGAGAGAACTTCCATTTTGACTATGGCCTTGTCTAAATAAGATCTTAGTTGGTGAACTCAAGAGGCTTCCATTGCCTTGGCAGCTCATGACAAGAGGCTCAGGTGATTACTGGTGTCATAATTAAGAGTGTCAATTGTTAAATCAACAACAAGAGTCACTGCAGTACTTCTTTAGGCAAGCACTAGAAAACTAATATAGTAGCCATTCTGTTAAGCAAGTTACCTTATTTGGCCATACAATGACTCCCTAAATTACCCAGGCTCACAGCAGCCCCCAGTAAGAGAGGTATATTTAAATCAATCTCCAGGAGTTATATTAACTACATGATTGCTGGTTAAGGAAGCATGCAAGCAGATAGTTGCTAGAACTCAGAAAGACAGGGAAGCGAGTAGGTATATGCTTGAGTGAGAAATTGGTTACACAAAATGGAAAAAAGAAGGGTCAGATTCAGAATGTCATTTCCAGATTTTTTTCTTTATTTTTAAGTGGGCTTTTATAAGTTCATTGTGCGTAGGCTAATAGGTACTGTTTTGCTTTTACTGTTGTTTTGCTCATATTTTTTGCCTTTATCTTTTTCTTGTGTATATAATTTGGGAAAATGCATAACCAAACCTGTAATGTTGCCGTTGAATTTTCAACAAAGTTGCAGTGGATTCGTTTCTGAGAGGAGCAGTGTAGTGGGGGCAAGAGGTGAGGAGTCAACACACAGACCCCGGGAGTCCGGTGAAAGCAGGCTTGAGGCGAGCAGCCCTCAGACTCGTTTATTACAGTTGGTACAACAGCTTATATAGCCAAGACCAGCCAATCTGGTCAAGGGGCGGTCTATACCCCAACCAATCACAGCCTGTTGCCAGGCAGTTTCCAGAGCCATCCAATCACAGCCTGTTGCCAGGCAGTTTCCAAAGACATCCAATCACAGCCTATTGCCAGGCAGTTTCAAATCCATCCAATCACAGCCTGTTGCCAGGCAGTTTCAAATCCATCCAATCACAGCCTATTGCCAGGCAGTTTCAAATCCATCCAATCACAGCCTGTTGCCAGGCAGGTTCAAATCCATCCAATCACAGCCTGTTTGCAGGCAGTTTACAAAGCCATCCAATCACAGCCTGTTTGCAGGCAGTTTACAAAGCCATCCAATCACAGCCTGTTTGCAGGCAATTTACAAAGCCATCCAATCACAGCCTGTTGGCAGGCAGTTTTAAAGCATCCAATCACAGCCTGTTGCCAGGCAGTTTCCAGAGCCCTCCAATCACAGCCTGTTGCCAGGCAGTTTCCAAAGCCATCCAATCACAGGCTGTTACCAGGCAGTTTCTAAAGCCAGGTGGGTTTCAAAGCCATTCTTGAGTAACTGATGCTCACTTGCCAGTGGCCACTTTGGCATGGCCTTCTCATTCTACTACTTTTCCCCCTTTTCATTTATTTTTGAGCAACGGGAGGCATGATTCTTGGCCATACCATTGTTGACCCCGTTTCCATGTGGTCTCTGTACGCAGCTGTGCCTGTCTTAGGTCGTCCCCCAGGGGATCTTACCCGTCATTGACTAACCAGCGCTCAAATCGAGAGACCACAGGATTGCTTGCTCAGATAGGGGTAGGAATGAGGAATAATGGTTATCAGGAATGGCATGACCACACACAGGCTGTGGGCCACTTGAGTGGATGACCAGAGCTAGTGGGGTACAAAACAGTAACAGATATGGTGTTGGGCAGTTTCTCAGGGTAGGATGATAGGGCAGGTACGTCTGCTAACAAGGCAGAGTCTTGGTCTTGTTCAGCTGGTTCTGGTTGGCTGTCAGTTGCAGGCTTGATGTTTCTGGCTGGTACCCAAATGGGCTGTTCTGCATTCTCTGGAAAGACACAAGCATATCCTCGACCTTTGGTTAGTAGAAGCCTTTTTACAGGTGTTGGAATCCAGGTCCTGAATTTTGCGTACACTTCGACATTAGCAGCAAACATGCTGATGGCATGGGATTTAGCAGTTGTCCTGAGAGCTTGGGGTGCCCGAGGACTGCCACAAATGTGGGGATCCTCACTGGGTGCAGATGGGATGACATTGCATGAGTTATTGTGTAAAGGTCCTCTTAGTTCATCCCACGGGTATGTGGGGGGTGGCTGACTAGGCATTGCTACATTGTTTGCTATGTTGTTTGTTTCACTGTCAGAGCCCTCTCTCCCTAAATCATCAACCATTGTCTGTGAGACAGGGACCTGGAGTGTTAGGCTCCTATCACTCACAGATTCACTATCTTTGATAATCCGCACAGGATTCTGAGAGGGGGGTATCTTTCCCATGTCTGAGGGCTTAAGAGCGGCACAGTACACAAACTCTAGCCAAAGCAAAGACACGTACAGTACTGCTGCCATAATAAAGCAAATTCCTAGCACCTCAGCTGTGGATGGCATTTTGCAGGAGGTTTCCCTACGTTAGACAAACAGATAGTGGTGTATCAGATCGTACGTATGTCCTGTGCTTAGTGGGGAACTTCCTTGATTCATTAGGTCAAGGCCGTATGCCCACACAGTGTCTCCGGAGCGTCACCTCTCTTGAGTGAGGGAAGATGTCTTGGTTCTGAATTCTGGGATGATCAGTCCCTTATGTGAATTCGCCGGGCGAACCAAAAGTAAAAGGAGGAGCCGAGAAGCGATGTACGCTTCAGGGCGGTGTGTGCTAACCTGGGGTCACTTAGACCGAGGACAAGGACAAGGAAAGGGGCGTAGGAGGGGGTTCTGTGCTCACCCTCACAGAACTGAACAGCACACAAAACACTGAGGGGCCTACTTGCCGAAATCCAGGGGGGACCTCGCCGAGTCCGACACGCTGTCTCTTTCTCAGTCACGTTGGTGTGCCAGATGTTGCCATTGATTTCTCAACAATGTTGCAGTGGGTTCATTTCTGAGAGGAGCAGTGTGGTGGGGCCAAGAGGTGTGGAGTCTACACACAGACCCCGGGAGTCCGGTGAAAGCAGGCTTGAGGCGAGCAGCCCTCAGACTCATTTATTACAGTTGGTACAACAGCTTATATAGCCAAGACCAGCCAATCTGGTCAAGGGGCGGTCTATACCCCAACCAATCACAGCCTGTTGCCAGGCAGTTTTAAAGCATCCAATCACAGCCTGTTGGCAGGCAGTTTCAAAGCCATCCAATCACAGCCGTTGCCGGGCAGTTTCCAGAGCCATCCAATCACAGCCTGTCACCAGGCAGGCTCTATTGCCAGGTGGGTTTCAAAGCCATTCCTGACTAACTGATGCTCCCTTGCCAGTGGCCACCTTCGCACGGCCTTCTCATTCCACTACTCTGTAATACCTGCCTTTACTTCTAAAGTGTCTTCCTCTGTTGTTTGAAGTTTTAATAAATAAATTAATTGCACTAAGATGGTCAGGTAATTGGGAATTCAGCAGAGGGAGAGTGAGACAATGTGCAAGTCAGAGGCAAAAGAGCTGAGCAAAAGTCCAAGCTGTGTCCTGCATCTCTGAGCCTCAGACTATTCTGCAAAAGAGCAACAATCAGATCTAGCTCCCAGAATCAGTAGAAGGATCAACTTTATTAGTCTACATGTTGTCTCTCTTGTTGTTTCTGTTTATAATGCAATGGCGTTAAGGTGAAAAAGACTATTTTTTGGCTGTGCTTCAGTTTTATCAAGTTCTTATATTTGGCATGATTCTTTCTAACCCCATGATTCTAACTAGGATTCTTATACCTTCACCTGTCATTTGGCTGCTGTTCACTGTGTTCTCCTCCTCACTAGATCATGGAGGTGGTGGTGCTGCACCTGAGAGTGATAAGTCAAAGTAACTGCTAAAATCTCAAAGACTATTACTAGTGGATGAGAAACCTTGTTGTTGTCTGTAATGTGCTATTATAACATCTGCTCTTGGTGGCACTGGCTGTATTCTGGGTTCTGGAAAAAATATGTAAGAAACATCCAGACACATTAGCTCCCTGCCCTGCTTCAAAGATGCTGTGGTGCAGTAGGTTAATCTTCCAACTTTGGCGCTGGCGTCCCATATGGGCACTGGTTCTAGTCACAGCTGCGCCTCTTCAGATCCAGCTCTCTGCTGTGGCCTGGGAAAGCAGTAGAAGAAGGCTCAAGTGTTTGTGTCTTTCCTTATCACTATCTGTAATTCTACCTCTCAAATAAATAAATAAATAAAATATTTTAAAAAATAAAAGAAGCTTTCAGCTTTCTGCCATTTAAAATTAAAAATGACTCTGAATCTGTTTACACTCTGTCTGTTCACATCAGGAATGTTGGAGAACAAGCAGCAGCATATACAAATACTAGCTCACATGCAACTGTATGTTGTGGGTAGGAAGAGGACAAAACCAGAACTCTGCATGCACTGCTGAAGACTACCCATCTGTGTGTTAGGTCTGGCAGGTGTGTACCACAAAACACCAACATTGGAGTCAGAACACAAGATCTTCCTGTATATTGCTTCTGTTCTGTCAGCATCAACTGCTGGTTGTCCAGCATAGCAGATTGATGGTCCATGCCCAAGATGGAAACCTGGCTGTGCTGGATATAGGCTGTGGCAGGGAACTGTGTGTGTATCAGTAAAGCCCAGAAGGCAAAGCCAGCATTGAGTTCTTTGGGTGTCATCCAGAAGTCAACACATCTAGGGAACTACCAAGTCTGCTGTTTGTCAGAGGCCTCTCCCACCATTAGGATATTGAGTATCTAATGAATCAAGATTTCTAAGGGTGGGATCTGGCATTGTGTGGTAGCAAGTTAAGCCATTGTCCACAATACCAGCATCCTATATGCATGCCAGTTCGAGTCCCAGCTGATCCACTTCTGTGCAAAAAGTGACTCACCCAGATTGTTCTCTCCCTTGCTCCTTGCTGGATACCTCTCTCTCTATCTCTTTTTTTGACTCAGTTGGGAAGTAATTCTGCACAGCTGAGTGGAATTGAGGGTAGTTGAAATCTGGCCTCTGTGAGTATGCTTTTGATCTACCCCTGGGACCACACAAAGAGTTTATGCAGCCCTCAATGTATTCTCAAGTTTCACCAAAGTCCCAAAGTTACTGAGTTTGTGTACTCCTTGCCGCTTTACATATGCAAAATGGCTCTTGCTCTTTGTTTTACTCGGTTTTGTTAGGTGAGTGGAGAGAGAGGCCTCTGCCTTTCCCCACCAATGTCTCGGGTTTCTGAGGTTTTTGTCTTACCTCCAGTTCCTGCGCTGGCAGGATTCTGCGGCTGGGCTCCCGCGGCTGGGCTTCCATGCGGTGGGCTCCCTGTAGGTCCTCTGTGTCACATCCACTAGATCTGGAAGCGTTTCCTCTGCAGTTTTTTTCTTGAGTCTTTTCCTGAGGCTACAGTAATTCCACTTTTATGAAACTTTATTTTCCCAGACTATCGGCACATGTCCTCATTATCCGCCATCTTGGCTCCACCCCCCTGAATTATATGTATTTTTTATTTAGTAAATATAAATTTCCAAAGTACAGTTTATGCAGTACAATGGTTTCCCTCCCATAATTTCCCTTCCAATCGCACGCCTCCCATCTCCTGCTCCCTCTCCCATTCCATTCACATCAAGATTCATTTTCAATTATCATTATATACAGAAGATCAATTTAGTATGTATTAGGTAAAGATTTCAACAGTTTGCCCCCATATAGCAACACAAAGTGAAAAAAATACTGTTGGAGTACTAGTTATAGCATTAAATAACAGGGTACAGCACATTAAAGACAGAGATCCCACATGATATATTTTTTAAAAATTAATTTATTTTCTATGCCATTTCCAATTTAATACCAGGTTTTTTTTTTCATTTACAATTATCTTTATATACAGAAGATCAATTCAGTATATAATTAGTAAAGATCTCATCAGTTTGTACCCACACAGAAACACAAAGTGTAAAAATACTGTTTCAGTACTAGTTATAGCATCACTGCACATTAGACAACACATTAAGGACAGATCTCACATGAGATGTAAGTACACAGTGACTCCTGTTGCTGACTTAACAATTTGACACTCCTGTTCATGGCATCAGTAATCTCCCTAGGCTCTAGTCATGAGTTGTCAGGGCTATGGAAGCCTTTAGATTTCGCTGACTTTGATCTTATTCCGATAGGGTCATAGTCAAAGTGGAAGTTCTCTCCTCCCTTCAGAGAAAGGTACCTCCTTCTTTGATGGCCCCGTTCTTTCCACTGGGATCTCACTCACAGAGAGCTTTCATTTAGGTCTTCTTTTTTTTTTTTCTTTTCCATGTTATCCTGGCTTTCCATGCCTAAAATACTCTTCAGGCTCTTCAGCCAGTTCCAAATGCCTTAAGGGCTGATTCTGAGGCCAGGGTGTTGTTTAGGACATCTGCCATTCTATGAGTCTGCTGTGTATCCCGCTTCCCATGTTGGATCCTTCTCTCCCTTTTTGATTCTATCAGTTAGTATTAGCAGACACTTGTCTTGTTTGTGTGATCCCTTTGATTCTTAGACCTATCAGTGTGATCAATTGTGAACTGAAATTGATCATTTGGACTAGTGAGATGGCATTGGTACATGCCACCTTGATGGGATTGTATTGGAATCCCCTGGCACATTCCTAACTCCACCATTTGGGGAAAGTGCGATTGAGCATGTCCCAAATTGTACATCTCCTCCCTGTCTTTTTCCACTCTTAAATTTAACAGGGATCACTTTTCAGTTAAAATTTAAACACCTAAGAATAATTGTGTGTTAATTACAGAGTTCAACTACTAGTACTAGAACAACAGCAACAACCACCACCACAACAAATACTAAAAAGGATAAAGTACTACATTGTACATCTAGAGTCAGGACAAGAGCTGATCAGGTCATTGTTTCTTATAGTGTCCATTTCACTTCAACAGGTTTTCCCTTTGGTGCTCAGTTGTCACTGATCAGGGAAAACAAATGATATTTGTCTCTTTGGGACTGGCTTAATTCACTCAGCATGATGTTTTCCAGATTCCTCCATCTTGTTGCAAATGACCGGTTTTCATTGTTTGTAACTGCTGTATAGTATTCTATGGAGTACATGTCCATTATTTCTTTATCCAGTCTACTGTTGTTGGGCATTTGGGTTGGTTCCAGGTCTTAGCTATTGTGAATTGAGCTGCAATAAACATTAATGTGCAGATGGCTTTTTTTGTTTGCTAATTTAATTTCCTTTGGGTAAATTTCAAGGAGTGGGATGGCTGGATTGAATGGTAGGGTTATGTTCAGGTTTCTGAGGAATCTCCAGATTGACTTCCAAAGTGGCTTAGCCAGTTTGCATTCCCACCAAGAGTGGGTTAGTGTCCCTTTTTCCCCACATCCTCTCCAGCATCTGTTGTTGGTAGATTTCTGAATGTGAGCCATTCTAACCGGGGTGAGGTGAAACCTCATTGTGTTTTTGATTTGCATTTCCCTGATTACTAGTGATCTTGAACATTTTTTTCATGTGTCTGTTGGCCATTTGGATTTCCTCTTTCAAAAAATGTCTATTGAGGTCCTTGGCCCATCTCTTAAGTGGGTTGTTTGTTTTGTTGTTGTGGATTTTCTTGATTTCTTTGTAGATTCTGGTTATCAACCCTTTTTGTGCATTGATTTTATATCCTGCTACTTTGCGAAACTCTTCTATGAGTTCCAATAGTCTTCATACAGTGTACTTGATCTTTTGAAAATGTTGTTCTAGTATGCAAAATTCTTTAATGAGCTCTGATATACCTTGGCATTCCTGTTATCAGGTCCTCTCAGTAACTAGGAACTGTAGTAATCTTAGCCAGTAGACAAACCAGCTCCTCACATAATCCCAAGGAGTACAGGCTTGAGTTCAGGGAAGTCAATTATTTGTCCTCTCTTCTTAAATCTGAAAATGTTTTTCCTTCATGTGGAAGAGTTAGAACAATAGGAGCTAAAGACATCTTTTACTAGTTACCACAGACCATGGAAAACATATTCTATCTGTCTTTTTGGTACTGGCTTATTTCACTAAGTATAATGGTTTCCAGTTGCATCCTTTTGTTGCAAAAGATTTGTTTTCTTTTTATTCACAGCTAAGTAGTACTCCATAGTGTATATATACCATGATTTCTTTATCCTGTCACCAGTTGATGGACATCTGGGTTGAGAGCTAATAGGGTACCTAAAATGTAATGTATTGTAATGAAATTGGCATTTGGAGATCTGATGGTTGTTTACAGCCCTGGCTGCACTGTTGAGGAACAGTGTTTTTTCTTCATACTATTTATTGAACTCTTTCCTTAGTGTACCATTAATCTTCTGAGTATAAAGTGAATTGAAAATAGATCTTTGTAAAAATTAACAATTGGAATAGGAGAGAGAGGAGGAGGGAGTGTGGGAGCATGGGTGCATGGGAGGTATCACGATGTTCCAATAACTGCATATGTGAAGTTGATATACATTAAATAAAATTTAAAAAAATAAAGATAGTTTCTGCTTCTCCATCCATCATATTTTAGAAATTTCATGTATTTCTTTTAGCAACATTTATGACGTTATTGTATTCCCAAGTAATATTTAAAACAGCAACTCATTTTAAAATGTACTATTCATGATGTACTTGTATTTCAGTGAATTCCCCCCCCCACACAAATTGAACCAATAAACTGAAATGATATCTTCCATTCTCTTCTTAGAAATCAATCTTTTAAAAAAGATAATTTTTTGAACTGCAGATAAAGAGGTAAGGGAGGGAAAGAGAAACTGATCTTTCATGTATTGGTTAACTCCCTAAATGGCCACAACAGCTGGAGCTGGGCTGGTCTGAATCTAAGAGCCAGGATTTTTTTCTGGGTCTCCCATAAGCCTTAGTTACCTGGGCCATCTTACACTGCTTTTGCTGGCACATTAACAGGGAGCTGGATTATAAACTGCTGCAGCTGGGACTCAAACTAGCACTCTGATAGTTGATGCTGATGTCAGATGCAGCCATTTAACTTGCTGCACTGCAATGTCAATCCCTAAATATCATTTTATGAAACTTTGTAAGTACCTGAATTTTAAAAAGCAATACTCTTATTCTGTGTCCATGGATGAAATACAAGTTTGTAAGTAAAACTGCAAATTCAGAGGATCAACTTTGTAGCATTGAGGGCTTTTTTGAAACGTAGTGAAATATTTTCTATCATAATTTCTGATCAGATTTATGCATCAAAACTTGCATTTCAACTGCATTCTTATTTGTCTCCAAGAAATAAAATTCTTTAGGTTACATTTTACGGTTTGGCTATTGTCTTCCGGTGGGTATGCCTTTAATATCAGACTGTAACTTAATACCTAATGTGACAATATTGAAAATGCTGTGTCTTTATGGAGTAATTAGGTCCTGAGATTCTGATGTTATGAATAGGATTAGCACCTTTAAGAAGAATCCTTGGTGGAAAATGCTGCTCTCACCATAGGAGGGCACATAAATATTGCTTCCACTTGGCACAAAATGAGCTTTATGAGATATAGAATGCAATAATGTCTTAGTCTTGGATTTTGTAGGCTCTAAAATTGAGTTGCAACTCTCTGCTTAAATTATCCTGTGTAAGGAATTCTGCATCCTGGAGGGTCTAAGACATCTGTAAAACATATTTTATAAATGTCTAACTAGGTTAAGTATGCTAATGTTTATTAAACAATGAAGAATATCACAATTTCTCTTCATGTATTCTCAGGAAATTTACACTTTTCAAGCATCAAATATGTCTTCCATACATTCAGCTTCACTTCCAAATTGATTGTTTCCCAGTTTTTGCTTTTTGAGATTGCTCTATATGAATTTTAGCATCATTCTGTAAATATATAGGTACATTCAGTCACACATAGTTTCAATTGAAGTTGTGTTGGATCTGTAAATTAGTTCAGTTTGGGGAAATTGGTATTTTGACAGTATTGAGCGTTTTCATACATTAATTTGTATCTGCAACTTACTGCACTGTCTTTGATGTATTTTGCAAATGTTTTCAGCACATGTTACAGTCTGATATTGTTACTGGTGATTGCACTGTTTGTGTTTTAATGTCAGTTCATTGATATAAAATAAAATATAATTGATTTGAATATTAATTTAGTCACTGACTTTTTAAAATAAGAATTATTTTATTTGTGAGGCACAGTGATAGAGAGAAGGACATAGAGAGAAAATTATCTTCTATCTGCTATTTCACTCCCTAAACAGCCTCAAGCATCAAAGCTGAGCCAGGCTAACACCAGGAGCCTGGAGCTCCTTTGGGATCTCCCACATAGGTGAAAGGGGCCCAAACACTTGGGCCATCTTCTGCTTTCTCAGGCACATTAGCTGGAAGGTGGATCAAAAACACATCATCTGGGACTTGAACTCCATTGTCAGATGCTCGTGTTTCAAGCAGTGGCATAATGCACTGTTCCCTGATGCCAGCCCCTGACCATCTTAATGAACTCACTTTTTACTATATCATCATTTTTATATTAGAGTTTCCTATAAAAACACTTCATCAATGACTTATTTCCTCAAGTATCTCTTCTTTCCCTTTATCTTCTCTTTCTGCATTTAAAATTATATGTATTTTGCTCCATTTATTTTTGTACCTAGTTTCTTGTATGCTATTTTTGTTCATTTTTTCTCACAAATTTCTTTTTTTAAAAAAGATTTATCTATTTATTTGAGAGTCAGAGTTACAGAGAAAGGGAGAGACAGAGAGAAAGGTCTACTATCCTCCAGTTCACACCCCAAATGGCTTTAACAGCTGGAGCTGAGCCAATCTGGCACCCAAGCACCTGGACCATCCTCCACTGCTTTCCCACGCCATAATAAAGAGCTGGATAGGAAGAGAAACAGCTGGGACACAACCCAGTGCCAGTATGGGGTGCTGAATCCCCAGGCAGATATTTAGCCCATTATGTCACAACATTGGCTCCTCACAAGTTTTTTCCTGAGCTTCAGGCTATGTAATTTCAGGCCGAACTAATAGCTTTAGGTTCACTGATAGTGTACCTTGTGGTGTCAAGAATACTAAGTAGTCTGTGAAGGGCATTTTTCATCCTTGTTAATGTGTTTTTCAACCTAGCATTTCTGTTTGATTTTTCCGTGTGTCTAAAGAAATGACCCAGTGGATCATGCATATTATCCATGTTCTCTAAAACAGCCTTTGAGCACATTAATTAAATATATTTCAGATTGCTATGCCCCTTCTGTCCTTGGCCTTGGTTGGTGTCTTGACTTTTTTTACTTAGTTCTTTGCATGAAATAAATTTTACTGTGGAAAGCAAAGCAGTAGAGAGATTGAGATAAATCACGCTGTGTCTAGAATTGATATCCTTTATTGTGTTAAACTTTTAGTTTTGAAAATTGAATTGGCCTGCTCCAAAGTAAAGATCTTTTTTTTAAATTTCATTTTCTTATGGTTACTTTCAAACCCCACAACTTTTAAATTCTTGTGACATTACCTTATAGTAAGAGGTGTGAGCTGTTTTCCAGAGAGGTTCTTCCCTGATGTCTATCCAACCCTAAATGTGGATCTTCTCTTTTGAACTCTGTCTTAGCATGCCCCTCTCCATTCACTTTCTTCTACTGGTAAGGTATTGGTGTCTGTTATTTTATTCTTATTTACTTGATGATTATATTTAGGGGTAAAAATATTCACTATTGTTCTGATTTATTTTGTCTGGCGTTTGGTTTCCTGGTCATGTGGATGAGGTATTCTCAGTGACCCCTGCTCTGTATCTGAGCAAGGCTCTGAAGCCAGCCTCTTTGACTCTTCCTTCCCACTGGTAAAGTGGCTTTGTTTTCTATTATGTGTTCCAAGATCCTCAAAGATTTAGATTCTGTTTTTCTTCCCCAGATGTTTTAATTCAAAAAATAGCAGACATAGGTTGAAGCAGGATTCATATTTTCCACAGTTGCCATCACCCTTTACTTCAAGAATTGTATAATCCTATTTTTGAATACCAGAGGAAGCTAATGAAGAAAAATGTTTTAATATTTATTTTACTTATTTGAAAAGCAAGGTTACAGAGAGAGATATCTTTTACACACTGGTTACTCCCCAAATGGACACAATTGCTGGGGCTGGTCCAGGCCAAAGCCATGTGCCAGGAGCATCAAACAAGTCTCCCACATGGGTACAGGGGCTCAAAGATTTGGGCCATCCTTCACTGCTGTCCCAGGTGCAACAGCAGGTAGCTAGTGTTTGCATTTTATTCTAAGAAAGAATGCTAAATCATTTTATATAGAGGTAGAACATTACTATATTCTTTATTTGGAGAAAAAGTTACAGAGAGAGGTAGAGACAGAAAGAGAGGTCTTCCATCTTCTGGTTCACTCCTCAGATGGCCACAATGGCCAGAGCTGCACTGACTTGAAGCCAGGAGCCAGGAGCCTCCTCTGGGTTTCCCATATGGATGCAGGGGCCCATGGACTTGGGCCATCTTCTACTGCTTTCCCAGGCCATAGCAGAGAGCTGGATTGGAAGAGGAGCAGCTGGGACTAGAACTGGTGTACATAAGGGGTGCCAGAGGTTCAGGCTAGGGCTTTAGACCACTGTGCCATAGTGCCAACCCCCTTACATTTGTTTTAAGGAGGTATTTATGGGCTTAGCACCAATAAGCAGTCTGTTGTAAAGGAGAGGGAGAGGGAGGGGGAAAGGGAGAGGGGGAGGGGGAGGGAGAGGAGGAGGGGAGGGGGGAGGGAGAGGAGGAGAGGGGGGAGGGAGGGAGGGGGAGAAGGGGAGGGAGAGGAGGAGAGGGGGAGGGAGAGGGGGAGGAAGAGGAAGAGAGAGGGGAGAGAGGGGGAGAGGGGGGAGGGGGAGGGGAAGGGGGAGGGGAAAGGAGAGTTAGAGGGAGAGGGAGAGGAAGAGGGAGATTCTCCATCTGCTGGTTCACTCCCCAAATGGCCTCAATGGCCAGAGCTGGGCTGATGCAAAGCCAGGAGCCAGAAGCCTTCTCTTGGTGTCCCACACAAGTGCAGGGCCCAGGGACTTGAGCAAACTTCTACTGTTTTCCTAGGCCATATCAGAGAGCTGGATAAGAATAGGAGCATTTGGGAAACCAACAGGTGCCATATGGGGTGCTGGCACTATAGGCCATGGCCCCCACCCATTATTCCTGAGTGCTGGACACATATGCTTTGCAATTTTCTGCTTTGTATATATATACTTTGAAATATTACTCAGCCATAAAAAGGAAAAAATCCTATCTTTTGCTATGAAATGGATGCAAGTGGAAACCCTTATACTTAGTGAAATAAGCCAATCACAAAAAGACAAATACCATATATTTTCCTTGATCTGTGGTAACTAATAAAATATAAAAAGAGGACTTTAAGAACAGAGTATAAAAAGAGAAAGATGACAATGAAGAGAAGTCTTTTATATACTTGTTTTTCCATCTAATTTTGAGAACAAACTGGGGTGAGAAAATTCAAACCCAGCAGCCACCCACCTGGATCTCCCATATGGATGGCAGAAATCCAAGTATTTAATGCCTCTAAGATCGGTTGGTAGGAAGGTAGAGAAGTAGTGCTGAATAGATGGGACTAAACCCAGGTACTCCATCCAATATGGGATGTGGAAATCTCAACTGGAGGCTAAACTCACTGCATCACAGCACCTGCCATATAGCATCTTTAACTTTATAATGGGTGGCATGATCTTTGATGGTTGTAAGCATTGATGTTTTCTTTTATATTCACTTACAATATAATTTCAATTGTCTGCTTTGCAGCCAGTTTGCCTATATCTGCTATTTCCCTCTTTTCTCTCAACAAATTATTAACAATTTTCTTACAGTAATAGCAGTAACTTTTTTGACAACTTGATGCCTTTTTATATTCTTATATTTTTGTTATTTATATCTAACCGGTGCATATTTGCAGTATCAGTCTAAGCTAGGCCAACACTGTGAAACTGTGGACAGCTTTGTTAGTCTTTTGATTGTGAAGGAATCAATCCAAAATTCTGTGTGTTTCCTGGCAACTGCCATTCCATAGCTTCTTAGAGATGTTAGTCTGCTGTGATCATTCACTCTATCAAGCTAGCATGTGTACTACTCTTTCTGGATGTTTATGAAATCCTAAATTTGCCTCTGGTTTTAAAACTCCTAAAGTATAATTCTAGACATATTAATCTACTCTTTAATATACTGTAAACCATCGATGGTCATTTATGTTTCTGAGATATTTTTCATATTTTCTAATATTGATGTAACAATTTTTCTGAAAATTATTTATTTCTGCCTATAATACCATTAATATCCTTTCATAAGAGCTATTCTTTCTTCTTGTAGTAATCACAGCACATCTTATTTCATAGCATGCACATTCCTTATATTTCTGTTTTCTTCTGTTACTATAATCTGTGTGTATCACTAACATTTCAGGAAGCCAATGGATATACTATGAACCTGTGATAGTCTTGGATTGCATTTTCATTGTGAGATCACAAGTTTGCTCAAAAATCTTTTTTTATTTAAGATATAAAAACTTCATGGATTTCATAAATGCAAATTTAGGAATATAGTGATTCTTCCCACACTACCCTCACTCCTACCCACACTCCCACCATTTCCTCCTCCCTCACCTGTTCACACTCTTATATTTTACTAAGATCTATTTTCAGTTAACTTTATAAATCTAAGATTAACCCTATACTAAATAAAAATTGAGCCAAATAGTAGGAAAAAAAACTGTTCCTTAACAATTGAGACAAAGATTGTTAAAAATCATCACATCTCAAAGTGTCATCTTATTTCTTTAGGTTACCTTTACCTTTTGGGCACTCTAATATTTGTATTTTTGAGGTTGACTTATTTCACTAAGTATATATAATGTATTTCAGTTGCATCCATTTTGTTCCAAATGATGGCATTTGATTTTTTGCCACCATGTAATATTCCTTACTGTATATATCTCATAATTTCTTTATCAGGTCTTCAGGTGATAGACATTTTAGTTGAATTCTTATATTAGCTATTGTGTATTGAGCTGAAATAAACATTTGGATGTAGAAAAATCTTTCATATGCTAATTTTCTTTACTTTAGGCCAATTCCCGAGAGTGGGATTGCTGGGTCATATGGTAGGTCTATGTTCAGATTTCTGGGGAATCTATACTGCCTTCCATAGTGGATGCACCAGGTTACATTCCCACCAGTAGTGGATTAGGGTGCATTTCCCCCCGCATCCTCACTAGCATTTATTGTTTGTTGATTTCTGTATGAAAGCCATTCTACCTGCGGTGAGATGAAACCTCATTGTGGTTTTTATTTGCATTCCCTGATGGCCTGCGATCCAATGTCTCTTGGCCACTTGAATTTCCTCTTTTGAAAATGTTTCCTCAAGTGCTTTGCCCATTTCTTAACTCTACTGTTTGGGTTTTTGTTGTTGTTGTTTTTGAACTTCTAGAGTTGTATATGTATTCTGGATGTTAATCTTCTATTAGTAGCATAGTTTGGGAATATTTTATCCCATTATGCTAGTTGCCTCTGAACTTTGTGGAGTGTTTCTTCTCGCAGTACAGAGGCTTCTCAATTTGATGTAATCTCATTGTCAATTTTGGCTTTGATTGCCTATGCTTCTGAGGTCTTTTCCAATGAATCTTTGCCTATGCCAAAGTCATTCATATTTCCCCAAATGTCCTCTAATAATTTGATGTTATCGGGCTATAGATTTAGGTCTTTGGTCCATTTTCACTGGATTTTTGCATAAGGTGTAAGGTAGGAGTCTTGCTTCACACTAATGCATGTGGAGACCTGGTTTTCCCAGGACCATTTGTTGAAGAGCTGTCCTTGATTCAGGGATTGATTTCAGCTCTTTTATCAAAGACAGATGGCAGTAAATGCCCAGATTGATTTCTGGAGTTTCTATTGTTTTGCTTTTGTCTACCCATCTCTTCTTTTGCCAATACCAGGCTGTTTTGATTATAATTGCCCTGTAGTATGTCTTGAAATCTGGTATGTGATGCCTCCAGCTTTGCTTTTGTTATATAATATTGCTTTAGCTATTTGGGGTCTTCTGTGCTTCCATATGAACCTCAACATCATTTTTTTCTATATCTGATAAGAATGTCATTGGTATTTTAATTGGTATCACTTTGAACCTGTAAATTCTTTCACTACTATGGACATTTTGAGGATATTGATTCTTCTAATTCATGAACATGGAAGATTTTTCCATTTTTAATATCTTTTCCTTTTTTAATGTTTTTTAATTATCATCATCAAGATTTGATGCCCTTGGTTAAATTTATTGACATATTTAATTTTATGGGTATTGTGAATGGAATTGATCTTAGAAGTCCTCTCTCAGCCATGATGTTGTCTATATATTCAAAGGCTATTGAAGTCAAACTATCTTTATTTACAGAGAACAGGATTCCAAACATAGGGTATCCCAAAGAGTCCACCTAGAAACTATTACAACTTACAAAATTGTTTAGAAAATGGCAGAATATTAAATTATACAAAATTAAATATCTATGAATTCTTCTTGCAAGTTTTTTAATGTTGTTCAGACTATTAAGCCAATGTATTTATTTTCCCTTCCATTTAACATTTTTATCTTTTCTAGATTTTTACCATCAATGTATGAAAATTTCTGTGATGTATTTCTAGAACTCGCTATAATACATTGTGCAAAATGGAATGATATCTTCATGATGTAACACACTCAATTTTTAAAAAAATATTTTTATATTTATTCTGAACACTTTTTCAACAAATAATTTTATATCTGCTTTGTTACTTATTCTACCTGGTTATTCAGCATTAATTACAGTACTACCCATATATTTCATGTCATTAACATGCATTTTTTGATTATGTGTCTGAATTTACTATCTACCTATCTGTATGTATGTATTTATCTATCCTATCTACATGTCATTCTAATATTCTTGTTTAATAAGTCCTAATACTGTGAGCCTGTATCTGTCTTCTTGATATTGTCATTGAGATATCATCAGGTCACTCAGAATTCTGAAAGTTGTGCTGGCATCATTCATGTGCACAGTGTCTCTGATTTGCCTAAGGTAATTTTAATTTTTAACACCACCAAGTCACATATTGAACCTTCCTTGATTTTTATGATTCCACAGATATCTTTCACTGAAATATTCCAATGTGTTGCGCTAGATATACTTTATCCTAAAATTATTCTAGTAGATTCAGTGTGGCTTACATTACAGCCACTAATTTTTTTCTTTTATATTCACTACACATTCACTACAAATTCCCCCATGTCTACTTTTTTAATAGAGTTATATAATGTAAGTTAAACTTTGATTTTAGAAATTTTTCTAATGTGTAGTTCTAGAGATACTAGAATAATTCCATTAAGGTTATTTTCTAAAGTTGTTTGATGATTTCTTGACTCAAGATATCAGGGAATGTTCTTCAGTCTTCTTTTTAAAATATAATGAAATGGGGCTGGTGCTGTGGCACTGTGTGTTAACACCCTGGCCTGAAGCACTGGCATCCCATATGGATGCCGGTTTGAGACCCCGACTGCTCCACTTCCAATCGAGCCCTCTGCTGTGGCCTGGGAAAGCAGTGGAAGATGGCCCAGGTCCTTGCGCCCCTGCACCCACATAGGAGAGTCAGAGAAATCTCCTGGCTCCTGGCTTTGGATGCACAGCTCCAGCCATTGTGGCCAATTGGGGAGTGAACCAGGAGATGGAAGACCTCTCTCTCTGCCTCTCCTCTCTCCGTGCAACTCTGACTTTCAAATAAATAAATAAATCTTTAAAACATAAATATAATGAAATGTTTTCCACCAAATACTCATATCTGTTATTTTTCATACCAATTACTCAGTTATGCTCACAATAATCACATAAAACATCTTTATAATGAGTATCCACTTCTTTTTAGTTTGAAAGATTGTGCCCATAAAAATGTTATGTGAATATAACATTCATTCATTACTGTTTTTTTCACCCAAGAGATACTTTAATGAGGCTCTGCGGCCATAGGTGATGGGCAAGAGGTTGAGCTGTGGGGTCAGGTACTTATCTTTTTCTTCTTTGGGAAGAAGTTGGGTATGACCACATTTCTTCTTGACATCTCTTTTTGATAGAACTTATTATAGCACTTGTGGTAGATCATTTTATCACAGTTGTACTTCTAGGCAAGCAGACAAAGGGAGGGCTTGATGATGCCATCTTGCAGCAGAGCACCAGTTGCAGGATGGAGTCTTTCTGGGTGTTGTGGTTTGATAGAATGTGTCCATCATCTAGCTGTTGCCTGCAAATATGAAATGCTGTTGGTCAGGAGGGATGCCCTCTTTGTCCTGGATTTTGGCTTTGGCATTCTCAGTGGTGTTACTGGGCTCAGAATCAAGTGGGATGGTTTCATCCAGCAAGTCTTCACAGAGATTTTTATCTCTGCATTTTTAGAGCTACTTGACTGTCTCACTGAAGAGGAAGCTCATTCAGTACTTGAAAGCTGTTTCCTTCCCTGTGTCATACAGTTAGCATTCATGCCAGCAACACATCTGTTGTCCTTCTGTTTGCTCTTCTGTGAATAAGGTAGCATTATATTTTTTCAGCACTTTGCAGATTTTAACTTTATTCCTGGATTTATGTAATTTAATTATTATGATCTGCTTGGCATAGTGATTTTATTCCATCCTGTCCTTGGAATACAATAAGCAGTGTGGAACTCTGGATTTATGGTTTTTGTCAAAGTTAAAAAAAAAATGTTGGCCATTATTTCCCCAAATATACACCAGACCATTTCAGAGATCCTACTTAAATGTATAATTGGACTGATGCTCTCTCCATCAGTTTTAGTCTTTTCCTGTCCTCAAGTTGTGTTTCGATGGCTTATATTGATGTTTTCATGTTCATTCACCTTTTCTTCTGAAATGTCTAATCAGTACACCTTCCATTCAAAAAATTACTCATTTCATATGTTGTAGATTTAAACTCTAGGAGCTGGTCTGGGAGCTTTCTGTATATTTACTCTGTGTATACTTCTGTATAAAATTGTGATTCATGTCTAATAACTGTTGCAAACTCTTCCTTAATATTGTTGTCACATCTTTTGGATATAAAATATATTTACCTAGCCTTTGTCTCTGTTGCTCTGATCCTCTACCCTTGCTATTTTCTAAGAGGTATTACTGTCATTGCCATCCCCTATTTTTCTCACTTGGTTTGGTGCTAAAACACAAGATGAGTCCAAATGGTGGAGTCAGCTCACCTGAATGACCATTCAATTGGGCATACTTCATCCTACAGGGATTTCTTCTCCACGTTTAGCCCTTCGGCTTACAACAAAGAAGAAAATAAATATGTAGTTCACAACCTGTGAATGTCACAGATCTGCAAATGGGTCTCTATGTAGCAATCTGCATATGTATTGAAATGAGCATGAGTTAATACTGATGTCTTCAACTCTGATCCATCAATCTGAGTATCTTTCTGGGTGCTTACACTTCTTACCTATAGAGACCCACTCCAACAGTGACAAGTCTATCTCATTCCACTTACATATTTCACCTTGGGATGCATCATTAACCATGTCAAATTTGTGAAGCTAGCTGCATCTCTGCAGGGAAATTCCTGCTGACCCAGAGCACAGTGCTACTGCTGTTGCCTGAGTTTGCCAGACTCCTATCAATTTCTTTTTTAAAAAAATTATTTAATTTTGAAAGAGAGTGAGAGTGAAAATGAGAGAGAGAGACAGAGACAGAGACAGAGAGAGACAGAGACAGAGAGAGAATGCTTCATCTGCTAGTTCACTTTCCAGATGATCACAATGGCAAGGGCTGGGCCAGACTGAAGCCAGGAGCCAAGAACCTCATCCCAGTCTCCAATGTGGGTGGAAGGTTCCAAACACTTAAGTCTTCTTCCCCTGCTTTTCTCATCCCTTTAATAGGGAGCTGGATCTTGGGTGGAACAGCTGAGGTATGAACAAGTGCCCATATGGGATGCTGGTTTTGCCGGTGGTGGCTTTACCTGCTATGCCACAACATGTGCCTTACACTCACTTTCCTAATTACCTAAGTTTCACCTGATACCATTTAGAATGCCTTTTATACAGAAAATAAAAAAACAACAAAAATTTTGGTGCTGTGGTGTAGTGTGCTAAGCCTCCACTTGTTGTACTAGCATCCCAGATAAGTGCCTGTTCTAATCCCAGCTGCTCCTCTTCTGATCCACCTCTCAAGTACTTGGGCCCCTGCACCTGTGTGGGAAACCTGGAAGAAGCTCCTGGCTCCTGGCTTCGAGTGCTCCAGCTCCAGCTGTTGTGGCCTTTGAGGAGTGAATCAGTGATCTGAAGACTCTCTCTCTCTCTCTCTCTCTCTCTCTCTCTCTCTCTCTCTCTCTCCTCTTTCTCTCTCTCTCCCTGTAACTCTGTCTCTAAATAAAACAATCTTTAAAAAATAAGAACTTTAATTATTTAGAATGTTTATTTGCAATGCTGGGAGACAGAGACATAGAGATATAGTGAGATTCTACAACTTCTAGTTATTGTATCAAAAACAGCATACACATGATTACCTAAAATGTTCCCATATATTATTTTCTGTGCAGTTAATAATTTGCATTTTTGCATTTGGGTCTATAGACAATTTAAGTTATTTTTGTGAAATATATGAGCAGATTTTCATTATAGCATGTTAGGTGTCCAATTTTTGTAGCACTAATTGTTGTCTCAGTTATATTGTCTCTACACCTTTGTCAGTGACCTGGTATTGTACTCATAATGGACTCTTTCTGGACTCTGTTGTATATTTATCTGCTTACAATTCTTTTACCAATTCTGTACTTTCTTGGTTAACTTCTTAGTAAGTATTGAAGTTGTGCAATGCTGATCTTCCAAGTATATTTCAGTGATGAATTGGTTACTCTGTGCCTTTTGATTTTCCACACTAACTTTAGAGTCAGATATTTGTATAGTCAAAAATAACTTTCCATATTGTAATTGGGATTATGTTCAGTCCAAATATCAATTGGAGAAGGACTGATGATCTTGGTCGTACTGGGTGTTCTCACCCATTACCATGGAATGCCTCTCCAACTACTTAATTCTTCTTTGATTCCCTTCCACAAAGGTTTTCTCATATAAATGTTTTACATATTTTGTTATACTCTATCAACATTTACATAATTTGTTTAGAATTATACAAAGATATATCTTTGGGGTAATTTAAATGTAATGTGTTTTAAAATTCATCCAGTTTATTGTTGACATGTAAGAAAGCAACTGATCTCAAGTGTATGCAATCTTGGTATGATTTATCATTGGTTTCAAAGTAATTTAGTTGGTCCTTTTATATTTGCCAATATAAGCAATTATGTCCTTTTTATACTAAGACTATTTTTCTCCTTGAGCTATATGCCTTTTATCTTCATGTCTTATTGCATTAGGTAATAAATACAGTAGGATGTTGAAAAGCAGTAGTGAGAAGGGACAGGTTTGTCTTGTTCCTGTTCTTGTGGTAGAATTTAGAGCTTACCACCATTATCTATAAAGTCAGCTGAAATGTTGATGCAGATTCTATTTATGAATTAAGGACAAAATTATCCCTCTATTCTAGTTTGCTGGAAATTTTCATTTTTTATTCATCTGCTTATTTCCTAATTGGTGGTATTTGATTTTTCCAAGTTTTTTGTTGGTGTTGTTGACACATTGAATTTATTTACTGTTCTATTGAATTGACAAAAGTATGTTTCTCTTTTTCTTATAGTAATTGACCAAATTGTGAAATTTTTTCAGGGGAAAAACATACAAATTTATTATGTGTTTAACAAATTTAGCTACACATTCAATATGGACTCTAAGAGCTGCAAGATTGCTACACCATATATGGAGCTAAACAAGGAGATTGGGCTTGAGCTCTGGGAGGAAAGGAAGTGACTCAGGCCATGGTAGGTTGCAGGGAGGATGTGCAGTTAAGAAGGGACTATCTTGTTATACAATATGAATCTCCCAGGTAGCAGTCAGCTGTGGGGATCTGTCTGGGCAAGAGTCAGACCTCTTAATGTTTCCTTCCTGTGAAAAATCTTTCCTCAGCATAGAGGGGGATATCAGATGGAAAAGCCTCTGCCTGTCCCCCTACTGTTACTAATATGGATTTCTTTTTACAGGACAGCTTTCAGAGCCATTCCTGTGTTGGCAGAAGTCTGCACTTTCTGTGAATAATCACCTCAAAATGTGCCACAAATATGTTTTGGAGCAGAATTTTTGGGGGTGCCATAGTATCCATGTCAAAAGTTGCCCACAGCTGGAGTATATAAAAATTTCATACAGAGTTTTAAAAACTGTATGCAGGCCACAGCGCACCAGCCACAGTGGTCATTGGAAGGTGAACCAACAGAAAAAGGAAGATCTTTCTCTCTGTCTCTTTCTCTTACTGTCCACTCTGTCAAAAAAAAAAAACTGTATGGAAAAACTTTATACAGAGATAAAAATAGAGTAAGACTTATCTGTTTAGTGAAACCCTGAAAGAAAGCTCAAAATTTTTGACAGCCATTAGAAACAAAGGAAATGCCTTGGTAGGGGACCCCAACTCTCCATGCAGATTTCAGCAGCATCTGTGCCTTTAGTTGGCATGGGGTATGGGAACTACCTGGAAGCTCCCTGACCATTCAAGTTATGAACTTTTATTATTTGGCAATTGAATATCTACAGTATCAATTGCATATGAAATATCACCATCTTCATACCTTTTGGATTCATTTAAGACTATGTTGTTTATCAGTATCTATGTTCTTGAGAGATATTGCTCTGTAATTCCATTTGCTGTACTCTTGCTGTACAGTTTTCATGGTAGTAAAATGCTAGTTTCTTACCATGTAATCAGACTATTTTCCAGAAAAGTATTAAAAAGTTGGTATAAATTCCCCTTAACTATTTTATAGAATATTCCAGCAATCCCCTCAGTAGTCTGATACTTTCTACTTTGGAATGTTATCAAATGCAGGCTCAATTTCTGTTTTCAAATAAATATCACAAATAAATTAATTTGTTACAGAAATCTCACATCTTCTTGTTAACTCCCCAAGTGACCAAAACAGCCAAAATTGGGGCGGGTTAAAGCCAAGAGTTATAAATACCACCCAAGTCTCCTTTGTGGATGGAAAGAACCCAATAACTTGAGTATTTTGAGTGTTGCCTACAAGAGTGCACATTTGCAGGGAGCCAGGAGTTGGAGTATAGCCAAGACTTGAAACCCTGACCCTCTGATATAGGATGTAGGCACCTTAAGTAGCATCTTAACCAGTACAAAAAAGAAAAAGCACTTGATCCAATTCTTTTGAAAGATATTCCCTATAGAGAATGTCTATTTCTTCTGGTGTGATTTGAGATAGACTCTTCCTTTCCAGGAATTTGGCCATTTCTCCTAGGTTCCAAATACAATATTTTAAAGGACAATTTAAAAACCATTAATCCAGCATTTTATACAAGTTCAGTGAATAGTCTGGTCAGTGATAGTCCATCATTACCAAAGGAAACAACCAGATTTCTTTGACTACTCTGTGTACATTTATTCTAATAGGTAGTCTAGATCTTGACTTGTCCCCTTGAAGTTGCCTAGTCTTGGTTTTCAGCTTTTCTAGAGTTGGTCTCTATACATGTCAAGATTTTCCTAAGTGCACCTAACTTTGAAAACTTCAACATCCAAATATTGTGTTACTTTTACATCATACCAAGTCTTTTTAAAAGTTTTTTGGGCAGGTGAATGTCTAAACTAAGTCTTACTGTACTGGGGATTTCATGTGGTCAATATACAATCTTCTGATATCTTATTTAGATGCCTTTGATATTAATAATATGCTAACAAAATCTTCATTGTGATAGACCTGGATAATTTGCAAACTGAATAGCCTTTCCATTCCCATCTCAAAAGCACTTTATCTACATTGAGCCTCATGTAACTTAACTTGTTCTGTTCCCAGGCATCCCTTGCTCATGCAATTGTGAGGAATATATCCAGTTCTCAACCTTTCATCTTTGAACCTTCCTACTCCTTATTTCCTTCCCTAGAGATATTAGACCTACATTAGCTGACCTCAGATATGATAGTGATAGGCTCTTTCTGGAATCCAACACATTGTGCAGTAGGAAGCTAATTTTCCAAGAAAGGGACAAAATAGCTCTAATGCTTGCATATGAAATATTCTTTTCTTGGTTGCCTTAATATTTTATTTTTTTAATTTTTTCTTTATTTTTGACAGGCAGAGTGGAAAGTGAGAGAGAGACAGAGAGAAAGGTCTTCCTTTGCTATTGTTTCACCCTCCAATGGCCACCGCGGTTGGCGCGCTGCGGCCTGCACACCATGCTGATCCGATTGCAGGAGCTAGGTGCTTCTCCTGGTCTCCCATGGGGTGCAGGGCCCAAGGACTTGGGCCATCCTCCACTGCACTCCCGGGCCATAGCAGAGAGCTGGCCTGGAAAAGGGCACCTGGAACAGAATCTGGTGCCCCAACCAGGACTAGAACCCGGTGTGCCAGCGCTGCAAGGCGGAGGATTAGCCTAGTGAGCCATGGCCTTAATATTTATTGTTAGTAAAATGATGCCATCTCCCTAAACCCAGCCTGGTTTACTAGATGTCAAGTGACCAAATAGCCCAATCACAAGTATCAGCTCCACCCCAACCCTGATGGGATTTTCTGCTCCCACTTCCTTACCTCTGAAAAGCTATATAAGACCTGTTCTCCCATTACAAGCTGTTGTTCTCTCTGTGCATGGGAAGGTAGCCTGTTGGGTTTCCCCCACCCAACAATAAACCTTTTCTCTTACTCCAAGCATTTGGTGTGTTTTGTGGTGGCCTTTCCTTTCAGTATTCCTTGCTGTCTTACTGTTGTTATGCCAGGAGATTCAAACTAAGCACTAAATGCAAAATTATTTGATTTCTATGGCTGGCGCTGCAGCTCACTAGGCTAATCCTATGCCTTGCGGCACCGGCACACCGGGTTCTAGTCCTGGTTGGGGCACCGATCCTGTCCCGGTTGCCCCTCTTCCAGGCCAGCTCTCTGCTGTGGCCCGGGAAGGCAGTGGAGGATGGCCCAAGTGCTTGGGCCCTGCACCCCATGGGAGACCAGGATAAACACCTGGCTCCTGCCATCAGATCAGCGCGGTGTGCAGGCCGCAGCGTGCTACCGTGGCGGCCATTGGAGGGTGAACCAACGGCAAAAGGAAGACCTTTCTCTCTGTCTCTCTCTCTCACTGTCCACTCTGCCTGTCAAAAATAAAAAAAAATATTTGATTTCTACATAAAGATTTTTGAACCATTACTAATATAACATGATGTATTATATGAGAAAATATGCATTTTGGCAACTTTATTTTGATACAATTTTAATATATTTAAATCTGTGAGTTTTATCTTTTTTAACTGTTGAAAAATTCACAGAAACTGGGTGATTTCCAGGATGGGGGGTTAGTTGTCTCTGTGTATGCGTTAATATTCTTTAGATTTTGAATTTCACACTTTTTGAATTCCTCAAAGAGAAATAAAATCTAATTGTGAAATGAAAAAATGAGATGCTGCAGGTGTGGACTGAATGTTTGTGTCCTCCAAAAATTCATATGTTGAATCTGTGTCCTGAAAAGTAAAATGGATGTCCCCATGCTATGGTTTCAGTTTGCCCTCCAGAGATTCATGTGCTGGAAGAACAGAGTTCAATGTGTTATTGTTCAGGTGGTGAAAGCTTTAAGATATGGGGCCTAATGGAAGATGAATAAGTCATTGGAGTAATCACCCTCAAAAGGTGTTAATGTGTTTCTCATGAGATCCATTTATTTCCTTGCAGAGTGTGTTATAAAGAGAACATGTCTGACTCTTACATCCCTGTGGCTTCCTATGTCACCCTGTGATCTCTTCTGTATATATCCCTACCATTGTGATGCTATCACCATGAGGCCCTCACCAGAGGCAAACATATGGGGCTGTCTGAACTTGAACATTAATCCTCTCAAACTGTCAGCCAAATAAACCTTTTTCTCTATAAATCATTAAGTCTTAACATTGTTATATCAATAGACAATGAGCTAATACCCCCTCAACAGTGTACCTGCTCTTTTTAAAAAATATTTATTTATTTGAAAGTCAGAGTTATACAAAGAGGAGAGGCAGAGAGAGAGAGAGAGAGAGAGAGAGAGAGAGTAAGAGAGAGTAAGAGGTAAGAGAAGAGAGGTCTTCCATCTGATGGTTCACTCCCCAATTGACCTCAGCAGCCTGAGCTGTGCCAATCCAAAGCCAGGAGCCTTCTCCTGGTCTCCCACGTGGGTGCAGGGGCCCAAGGACTTGGGCCATCTTCTACTACTATCCCAGGCCACAGTAGAGAGCTGGATTAGAAGTGGAACAGCTGGGTCTCTAACTGGTGCCCATATGGGATGCTGGCACTTCAGGCAGGTCATTAACCTGCTGAGCCACAGAGCCAGCCCAGGTATGCCTGCTCTTGATTTGCTTCCATTGCTTTCTTTTAGATTTCCCCAAAAAACCAATTCCTCTGGGCTTCTCAAGAATTTGTTCCTGAATTGAGCTTTGCCGCCCCGTGCCAGCACCCCCATTCCGAGATCTTTTCCAGCATCTGCTATCTTAAAAACAAAATTCCGGCCAGCACCGTGGCTCTCTAGGATAATCCTCCGCCTTGCGGTGCCGGCACACCGGGTTCTAGTCCTGGTTGGGGCACCGGATTCTGTCCCGGTTGCCCCGCTTCCAGGCCAGCTCTCTGCTGTGGCCAAGGAGTGCAGTGGAGGATGGCCCAAGTGCTTGGGTCCTGCACCCCCATGGGAGACCAGGAGAAGCCCCTGGCTCCTGCCATCGGATCAGTGCAGTGCGCAGGCCGCAGCGCGCCAACTGCGGCGGACATTGGAGGGTGAACCAACGGCAAAAGGAAGACCTTTCTCTCTGTCTCTCTCTCTCACTGTCCACTCTGCCTGTCAAAAAAAAATTAAAAAAAAATTCCTCCCACCACCCCATTGTGCTTCCAGCTTTCAAACCCCATTTCCTACTCCCTTCACAGCTAATCTTTCTGAAAGAATTTTCAGTTTACCTGTCCCTCACATTCTTAACTCTAAATTTCTTTTGCTGTGCTTTCTCAACTGCCATTCCCACCACTCCATAAAACTTCACTGGCCGGGATCCCCAATGACCTCACATGACCTAATAATCCACAACCTTCATCCTATGGAGCTTCTCAGATACATTGGGGAATTTGCATTTCCTTTTCTCCCAACAAAAACTCAATTTCAAGCCAACAGGTTCACTGAAAAACTCCCTCTTGGTATCCTAGGCTGGAACCTTTAGAGAGACCATCTTGTGCACGGTGCAATTTCTGCTAAAGAGCCTGAGGTGTGGACCACTATCAGGTAGCCAGAAGGATAGAATCCCAGTCCCACAGGCCATGCAACATCCTGGAATGAGAACATCTAGGCACAGAAACTGAAACTCTGGTGCCCATAAGAACAAAAATGCCACAGAGGAGTGAGTGATGATATGCCATGATATTGCTTCATCCATTCTTATTTCTTGTACCCATGACTTCTACATAATAAGTTGTCAGTAACTTGTAAGTCCATTAATTTCAAAGATATAGAGTGATCCACATGATGGTGCCACCTTTCAGTCTCATAGCATCTTGTCATCTGAATTCATATTCTTGCCTTATCAGGATGACAAATTCTGAGTGGTGGCATATATGACAGAAACAGTGCATGTCATTATTTAATCCCTAGTCTTGGCATATTTGAAGTAAAATTAAATTTTTATTCCTATAGAATTGGATATATAATTTTATTGTGTAAATAATCTCATGTGTAGTGATCAAAACTCAGTAATTCTTCAAATAGAAGTGATGACTGAAGACCTGCAGGGAGAAAAGGCAAACTTGGATTTAAGATATATTCATAGATTTCAATCAGTTTAATCAACTTTCAATCAACTAACTGCATGGTCACCTCATGAATAGGAAATCAGAGAGTCATTGTTAATCCCTGTAGATGGCAGATTACCCATACACCAGTGGCAACACCTGGATCAGCATTATTGAGTGGTAGCCCAGGCTAACAGGTTTATGTTCAACAAGTCTACAATCACTTTCTGTTTTGGCCACCATGGTCACTGTATTTGTGTATCCACTGTGTAGTAAATGTAATAAATGGCAGTGTCAGAGACCTGTTGAAATCAATGGCCCATATCATTCTGTCTATGCAGATGCTTACTGGCTCTGCCTTCATAGTTGCTGTCTATTCATTATTAGTTATTAGTTAGTAGAACATTCACACATTATAGCCACTCTAATAGGCACATTTCATGCCTCCTACTCAAAACTCCATGTTACAAATCTTTCATTTTCAGTCTTCTGACAAACCAGGTAAAATATCACATCCTGTCAGTGAAACTATAATTATCAATGTTCTTGGCCAATTTTCCCCCACAAAATAAATCAGGTATAATACTCAGAGCTTTGCTTATAACACTACCTTATAGGTCCCTTAGCAGGGTACTACTGTTATCCATCTACTTTCAACTAACATTAATGTAAATGTACTAAGCCAACCATCCATGAACAAGACTCAATTTTTTTTTCTTTCTCTGATAGTCATACCATAGAATGTGTGCAACCACTATCGCTCAGAGGGAAGTGAGACCCACTGTTTGTCAGTTTACTTATGCCTTCTAGGTATGCTATTGCCTGAGATTTGACTCATCTTTCCATTTATTATTGCTGCTACATCTACCCTTCTTTAGAACTTAGTAGGTCTGACAGCTTACATATTTGGTCTCCTAGTCACTTGATACAGCATAGTCAAATAGCCAGTCATCACTGCAACCCAGTAGCACACCAAGAGCTAGTTTTCAAGTGGTACATATTTAGTTGCTATAGATGATATGTTCTTTCTTGAGAACATCTATCGTTTCTGGGTTGTGATCCTATCAAGGCTAGCCGTGAAATCTCTAGAGTGTATTTTCTCACCAGAAATACCTCTGCTACCAGAGTATCTTTCTGGTTTTATAATACAAGTTGTGGTTTTATAACCCACAGCCCAGAACTACTACAAAATTCTTTCCCTGTTTGAGTTCATTGTATAGCTGGAAGATCTTTTTACCAAGTAAAATCGTTCAAGGAGTGCAAACTGTGCTGCCTCTTGAAAGCCTACTAACTGTTAGCCTTCTTTCCTGGTAGGAACTGAAGTCCATCCCAAAAAGGAGACTTTTTTTTATAAGAATGAATCCCAGCATACTTCAGATCACTGGATCCCAACATAATTACTTATATGAAAGTCTTGAATCTTGGTACAGTTTACTTCTCATATTCTTAGATAAGTTGTAATAAGGTTTGCAATGTATTATTTAGGTTTGCTAAACTGGTTTAACTCACATGGTGGCAGCAATTGAGTGTAATGCTGTGTTTTGTACAATAAGTGAAAACAAATGTTTTCTCATGAGCTAAAGGAGAATGACAAGCTGAGGTTCTGATAAGACAAAAGGATTATGGAATGGGCAGTGATACACGGTAGTTACAAATTCTATCAAACTGAGATTTTTATGATGATTTCTTTTTTGTTTTGTTTTGTTTTAAGGGAAAGGGTTCATTGGGGAATCCCAGCAGACCTGATGGAAGGGACAAAGAAGAAAAAGAGGGATGAGGCAAGTGTAAGAGGGTTATCAAGAGAGAGTGAGAGAGAGATTAGGAGATGGAGAGAAAGAGAGACATGTATTCAGAAACAGGTCCACTTAAAACCTTACTTGGGGGTGGGCAGGGAAGTATGAGCAGCAAATCCCATTAGGATGGGGGGTGGAGCTGACACTGGTGGTTGGCTCATAGGGTCACCTGGCTTCAAGCTGTGGTGGTGGGGGCTAGAGCCTAGGGTGGTGGTGTTTGAATATTACTTCATTATTTTGTTATGAATGTGTTTATGTAAATATTTCTGTGCTTCAAATACTGCTCTTTTTTTATCATGTTATCATACAACAGTTTGCCTCAGAGTCTTTACGCATTTGTAACTTTAAATCCTAAAAATTTTAGTTACAAGATATCAAGAAGGGTGACTGTTTATGCAAGGAATGTGCATGCTCTTTTAGGGAGTTTATGCATTTTTGGTTCTAAGTATTTTTTTATTATTTGACATGGAAGTAGAACTGCTATTTCTTTGGGGATTACATTTTTTAAGGAGATGTTTTGAGTTCAGGATTGATAAGGAACATATTGTTTTTTTTCTTCTCTTTCATTTACTTAAACAAGTTGAAAATGCTATTCACAGCATCTTCTAAATTTTGGCCAAGAGTCAAAAAACGTATTTAAACTTTGGAACGTGCCCACATAGACAGGGAGGCTCACCCCAGCAGTAGTTGGGGCAAATACCCAAGAACCAAAGGGCTTGGAAAGTCAGGAAGAGCAGAAAGGATTCTTCAGTTTATGAACTTGGTGCACTGGGACCTCCAGGCTGACACCTTTACAACGGAGACACAGTTCCATCTAGCTGGCACCTGTCCCTTCCATTACTTGCTGACCCTGCTTCTGTCCCATGCAGCACTGTGCGACTGACTGGAATAACTTCTCAATTTCTGGGGCACAGTGTACAAACTCGTGGTTCTAGAACTTAAATGCTGGATTTTTAATCAGCTCAATGAAGGTAATAAGAAGACCCCAAGGATGTGGCCTATTTACAATCAACCATTCCAAAAGAACCCTTGTGATCTGTTCCTGGATAGCTTTAGTGTTGGCCTCTGCAAAAAGGTACAGCATGGTGCAGCTAAAGTAATGAGTGTGGCTATTGGGGTATCGCAGCTGATTTGCAATTGCGTTCAAGAAGAGATAGCGACTCTCAGTATCCAAGTCCACAGCCAGGTTCTGGAAGATGTCCATGTGTGCCAAGTGGGTGATGGTGCTCATTGAAGGGGTGCTGCCCTTGTTGTGAATGTGTGCAATGGCCTGAGTCCCTACATAGAGCACCAGTGCATTGATGAGCTGGAGGTTGTAGTGATTGCCAGGCTCATTAGACACCTGTAGGTTGCTGCACAGATCAGACAGAAAAGTGACTGGTGATTGAGTTTTAAGATAAGAATCCTAATCCTTTTTGAATTGATGTGGCATCACTCCAGTGAAATTGGTGAGAATCCGGGGAGCAATGTTAATTTCACTCAACATGTCCACCTTCAGATTAGGAATGAATGGGTCTGGGAGCCTCATGTTTCTTGGGAAGGCACTCAGTATCAAATTTCTTAGCTGGATACAATTGGGTGGGATTACATCACAGAACCCATAATGGTAATCACAAAGGAATTCTGGGAAGTCATGCAAAAGAACCAGCAGCACTCTTAAAGTACCCTTATAGAGGATTTGCATAGGTTTGGTGAGTTCCACATTTCTAAGGAAAGGCACTAAATATTTGAATAAATCAATCAGTAGCTGTGCATACATAGGCCACCCCTTCTGCTGTGGCGTATGTGCCAGCATTCTTGCAATAGATAAGGATCATATTGTAAATATTAACTCAACTCAGTCAAATTAGTTGGGCTGTTGTGCTGAGTTTGACCAAAATGTTATTGATGTTGCGGTGTAGACATATTGTAGATGTGATTAACATCTACCATCATTAAAATAAAGGAGATTATATATATATATATATATATATATATATATATATATATATATATATGCAAACTTCTCTATTAAGAACCCAGATTGATACAGTAAGCAAATACAGGTAAGAAAATATAAAATTAAATTAGTAATATGCAAATCTACTTGTGTTCTGAGAAATGGAATGTGAGTATAATTAGAAAGCTTATGGGTATAATTAGAAAACCTACTCTTAAGATGGAGTTTATTATTCAATTAATTAAATATTTTAGTCTGTATATCAATACATTTTTAATGGTGCAGCTCCTTGTTACTAGAGCAGTGCTTTTCAAACCATCTGTAGGAAGGACCAAGATTTTCCCCATCCCACTGTAGATTAATATTTTGTAAAATATCCTCCCTGATATGACCAAGCCCTTCACATTATACGTGGATGAGAATAAGGGAGTGGCGAAGGGAGTGCTAACACAAATGCTTGGACCCTGGAAAAAGCCGGTGGCATACTTTTCAAAAAAGCTAGACAATGTAGCGGCCGGCTGGCCTCCGTGCCTCCGCATGATAGCGGCCGTGGCAGTTCTGGTGAAAGACTCGGATAAATTGACTCTAGGCCAACCTCTCACCATAGTGGCACCTCATGCTGTGGAGACAGTTATCCGCCAGCCACCAGATCGGTGGCTCTCAAATGCTCGGATAACTCATTACCAGACTATGTTATTAAACTCAGAGCGGGTCCGGTTTGGGACTGCCACCTCCTTAAACCCGGCCACCCTGCTCCCGGAACTGGGGCCCCAGGCCCAGGTAATCCATAACTGTCATCAAATCCTGGCTGAGGCCCACGGCACCCGAAAAGACCTAACCGACCAGCCTCTGCCGGATGCCGAAATGACCTGGTTCACGGATGGGAGCAGCTTTCTACAGAACGGTGAGCGGAGGGCTGGGGCAGCGGTGGTGGATGGAAAAACTGTTATCTGGTCAAGTGCCTTAAAGCCTGGAACTTCTGCTCAAAAAGCCGAGCTCATAGCCTTAACTCAAGCTTTAAAACTGGCACAAGACAAAAAGGTCAACATTTACACAGACAGTCGGTATGCTTTCGCCACTGCCCATGTACATGGGGAGATATACCGGCTAAGGGGCCTCTTAACCTCAGCAGGCAAGGACATTAAAAATAAGCAGGAAATCCTAGATCTTCTACAGGCCCTGTTCCTGCCCAAAATGTTGAGTATAATTCATTGCCCCGGGCACCAACGAGGAGACGACCCCGTAGCAAGGGGAAACAGGATGGCAGACGAGGCCGCTAGGGCGGCAGCCCTGAGCCAACAGGTGCTCCCGTTAAAGACAATTGAGCCCACCCAAGTATCGAGGGAACCACCTTTCCTCTATTCGGACCAAGACTTAGATACGATCCAGCGGCTCGGTGCAGAGTATGATGAACAAATAAGGGTTTGGAGGCTCGGAGAGAAAATAGTCCTGCCACACCAATTGGCTAAAGAAATAATTACCAGCCTCCATCAATGGACTCATTTGGGACACAAAAAGCTAAAAGCAGCCTTACAGGAAGATAGGCAGTCTTATTACATCCCCGGACTTGACTCTTTAGTCCAGCAGGTGACTGAATCCTGTGTTCCGTGTGCCAAGGTAAATGCCAGACACCTCAAGCTCCCGGAGGGAGCTAGGGTAAGAGGAGACCGACCAGGAATCAACTGGGAGGTCGATTTCACTGAGATAAGGCCGGGCAGTTATGGGAATAAGTATCTTCTAGTTTTTGTAGACACCTTCTCCGGATGGACTGAGGCATTCCCCACAAAACGGGAAACCGCCCAGGTGGTCGTCAAGAAGATCATAGAGGAGATCTTCCCCCGGTTCGGCTTGCCTAAGGTAATCGGGTCCGACAATGGCCCAGCGTTTGTCTCCCAGGTAAGTCAGTTGGTGGCCAAAGCATTAGGCATAAATTGGAAATTGCACTGTGCCTATAGACCCCAAAGTTCAGGACAGGTAGAAAGAATGAACAGAACAATTAAAGAGACCTTGACCAAATTAGCGTTGGAGACTGGTGTTAAAGACTGGGTCCAACTCCTCCCTATGGTGTTGTTCCGGGTCCGAAACACGCCCTCTCATTGCGGGCTGACACCATACGAAATCCTTTATGGAGGGCCCCCACCAGTAGCAGGCTTGCTTGACCTTGCCAGTGACTCTGTTGCCGATGCCCCTAAGTTACAGGCCCGGTTGAGAGCGCTCCAGATCATCCAGAACCAGGTCTGGAAACCTCTTGCAGCAGCCTACCAACCCGAGACGACAACCATCCCACATCCTTTCCAAATCGGTGACGCTGTGTATGTCCGAAGGCACCAATCTAAGACTCTAGAGCCCCGGTGGAAAGGCCCCTTCACTGTGCTGTTGACAACTCCCACCGCTCTCAAGGTCGACGGAATCGCTGCTTGGGTCCACGCCTCACACGTGAAGCGAGCACCACCTCCCCAGGGCCCCGAGGATCCGGACAGACCAGCCAAATGGAAGCTCCAGCGCACTCAGAACCCACTCAAGCTAAGACTTTCAAAAACTGTTTAATATTTGTGATGTTCCTGGCCTTTCCCCATTGTTTTTCCAATCCCCATGCTCCACAATTGTTAACGTGGAACCCAACCCAGTCCAGCAAGAACAGAGTTCCCTCCCTCCAGTGAGGCAGGCTCTCCCCAGGCCGGTCCAATAGATTTTAGGATTAAAATCTTTGCAAAAAGAAAAGGAGGGAATGAAGGACCCTTATGGGGGAGAGGGACAAGAAACTAGGCCTGGGCAGATATCAGGGGCTTCTTAAGAGGTTAGATGTTCCCCAGAGTCCAGCGGGCAGGACGTTCTCTGGGAAGGAAAAGTCAATCCCCTTCAGAGAACCTCTAGGCATGCCCAGAGCAGAGCTGCCACTCTCCTCAGCACTCTCCTCAGCACTCTCCTCAGCACGTTCCCCTCAGCACTCTCCTCAGCACGTTCCCTCAGCACTCTCCTCAGCACTCTCCTCAGCACTCTCCTCAGCACTCTCCTCAGCACTCTCCCTCAGCACTCTCCGATATGCTAATTGTCCCTCCGAACCAGCCAATCCCGTGTTGCCACTGCATCCCATATGCTAATTGTCCCTCCGAACCAGCCAATCCCGTGTTGCCACTGCATCCCATATGCTAATGGTCTCTCTGAACTGACCAATCCTATGCATGCGCATTAGGAATATGCTAATTCGTTGCCTATATAACCTGTGTGAAACTGCCGCTCAGGGCTCCTCACTGCCTGAGGTGGGGGCCCGTTTGCGCAAACGTACAATAAAAACCTCGTGCTTTTTGCATCAACTGGTCTGGAGTCTGGATCTTTGGGCGTCCTCCCGAGCAAGTGGGCATCTCTGCAACTGAGAGGTCCTACAATATAATGTAATTTGAATGTTCTATTTTTAGGTCATTTCTCTTTTCTTCTGTCACATTAGTATTGTTTTGAACAAAATACTTATTCCTTGTCACAATAATGGCAACATATTGCTTTTCATTTCATACTATTTTCAGTATTTTAGAATTTTTTTGATGTTTTACTTTCAGCATACCATCTACATATATCTTTAATATCCTAGTTTAAGTCAGTATTTGCCTGGTGAAATGGAGGCCGTCTTGCTAGGATTTACATTGTGAGGTCATCAGCTTCTTCAAAGTTCTGTAAGTTGTCTTGGCAACTTTCAAGTACACAGTGTCTCAGAGACATCTTAGGATGGGGTAATCATTCACCTCTTCCAGGTAATATGTTGTGTATATTTTATGGATGTTTGTGGGACTCTAAATTTCCCTTTAATTGGGAAAACTAAAGTAGTTGAAGACTGTTATGGTATGTGTCAGTGTCTTTGATTTTCTTTTTCTTGAGTCTTTACTTTCCTTTTTAATGTGTTGTAATAGTCTATTTATCACCAATGTTCCTTAAGTCTTTTATTAATTTGTTTTTTGTCCCACCGAATTACTCATATCTATTCACTTAATCAATATATTTCAATTCATAAAACATCCAATTTTTATGTTTCATCTTTCAGATTAACATTACCACTGTGTGTGTTTTAATATCCTAGTCTAGGTTTAATCTTTATGAACCTGTGAGCACATTAAATTTTGACTGTGAAGTCATGAACTCCAGCAAGATTATTTAAGCTCTACTTAAAATTGTCATGCACATATATTTTGAGAAATCTTGGCATCCCTGAAAACTCACACTGTGCATGTGATCCACTTTTAGAGCCATCTTTTCTTTTTTTCTTCTAAAAATATTTGTTTATTTATTTGAAAGAGATACACAGAGAGGAGAGAAAGAAATCTACCATATTATAGTGTACTCCACAGATTTTTCAATGGCCTGGGTGGATCTGGCTGCAGCCAGGAGCCAGGAGCCAGGAGCCAGGAGTTTCTTCCCATCATCCACATGAGTTGTAGGTGCCCAATCACTTGGGCTGTCCTCCACTGCATATTTCAGGCCATTAACAGGGAGCTGGATTGGAAGTGAAGCAGCCAGGATAGGAACCAGCACAAATGAGGGATGATTGTTTCACAGATGGCAGTTTTACCTGCTGCACCAGGATGTTGGCCCCCATGAACAAATTACTATTACATGAAGTTTATGGGACTCTATAATTACTATTGGTGTATGAGTGTTTCAGTAGAGGAGGTACAGACACTGGCTTCATTGAATTTTTTCTGCTACCTCCTTTGAACTTTTTTGATTTCCATTCTGTATTTTTTTCATTCATTTTCCTTTGTAGAGTAATTGTAGTCATATAGTTTGAAGCCAAACTTTCACCGAATTGTTCTATTGTTTCTGTGAAATTATTGTTTCTTATAATATATTTGATTTTGTAACATCTCCAGCATCCTCATTTAATTTTCTTGTCTGGTCTTGTAACTCTCACCTGTGTTATCTTAATAATTTATTATATGAAAATCCTTCCACTGTGAACCTCAGGTCATTTTTCTTGGTGTTTTCATTATGAGGTTATTAAGTGCCATAAAATTGTGTAATTTGTTCTGGGAATTTTCATGGACACAGTCTTGCAGAGCCATTTTAGGAGAACATGGACACTGCCTCCTACAAAGCATCATATTTCTTGGTAAGTGTGAATATTTATGGAATTGTGAGATTATCTTTGATTTTTTTGCAAATATCAGTATGTTACTTCTAAATCCGTATATCTTACCTGTGTTACTATTCTAGCAGGTGATGTTTCCTTTGATTTATATTTCATGGAAAATTTTTATTTGTTTTTCTTTTTACCTTAATTACAATAGTATATGTTTTAAATATTTTATATATTTGAAAGATAGAGTTACAATGAGAAAGGAAGGGAGAGAGTGAGACTGAGAGATAGAGAGAAAAATCTTCTTCTTGGTTCACTCCCATAATGCCCACGAAGTCCACGACTGGGACAGATTGAAGGAACAGTACAGAAGATATTTCCAGGTCTTTCACAAGGGTGCAATGGACAAAGAATTGGTCTATCATCCAGTGCTTTCCCAGGCACATTAGCAGGGAGTTGGATCAGCCTGGAGGAGTCAGGACTCAAATTTGTATCCCTATGGGATGCCAGCACTACAGACAGTGACTTTGCCCACTTTGCCAAAATATCAGCCTCAATAGTCTAGTTTTCAATAGTTTCTTTATATCCTTGTCATTCTATCATAGCTACTACAATTATTTATTCTCATAGTAATCATAATATATTTTCATAATATCTTTTTTTTGTTTTTGCATTTGAGTTTATAGCTAACACCTATATATCTTTTTTAAAAAAATATTTTATTTATTTATTTGACAGGTAGAGTTACAGACAATGAGAGGTAGAGACAGAGAAAAAGGTCTAACTTCTGTTGTTTCACTCCCCACATGACCACAATGGCAGGAGCTGTGCCAATCCAAAGCCAGGAGCCAGGTGTTTCTTCCTGGTCTCCCATGTGGGTGCAGGGCCCAAGCACTTAGACCATCTTCTACTGCTTTCCCAGGCTATAGCAGAGAGCTGGATTGTAAGAGGGACTGCCAGGACTAGAACCTGCTCCCATATGGGATGCAGGTGCCTCAGGCAGAGGATTAACCTACTGCACCACGGAACTGGCCCCCTACATATCTCTTTAACTTGGTATTGTAAGCCAGTCTTAGCACTGTGAATGCATGGTCATCATGGTTGAATTTTCCTTATGAGATCACCAGCTCCAAAAAATATTACAGTTTTTGTGGCAACCATCATGGACATGTATTTTCAGATAAGTCCTAGAGTCATCTGATAATTCATTCTTGCAGTTAACAAATTCCATTAATGATTATTTGAGACTCTTCAAATTTTGAAAGTTTTGATGAATAGTTCTATATACATATTTCCTTTAAAAAATTGTGGTTAAGAGGCCGGCGCCGCGGCTCACTAGGCTAATCCTCCGCCTTGCGGCGCCGGCACACCGGGTTCTAGTCCCGGTCAGGGCACCGATCCTGTCCCGGTTGCCCCTCTTCCAGGCCAGCTCTCTGCTGTGGCCAGGGAGTGCAGTGGAGGATGGCCCAAGTCCTTGGGCCCTGCACCCCATGGGAGACCAGGAGAAGCACCTGGCTCCTGCCATCGGATCGGCGCGGTGCGCCGGCCGCAGCGCACCAACCGCGGCGGCCATTGGAGGGTGAACCAACGGCAAAAAGGAAGACCTTTCTCTCTGTCTCTCTCTCACTGTCCACTCTGCCTGTCAAAAAATAAATAAAAAAATAAAAAATAAAAAAAAAATAAAAATAAATAAAAAAAAATTGTGGTTAAGAAAGAAAAAAATACGATGATTGTGTTAAGTTATATGGTCTTTGATTTCTCTTTCCTGAAATATACTTTTTTGTTTTCCTTTTGTTCAATGTACTTATAATAGTCTGTTTTAGAGTAATGTCATATTCTCTTTTCACACAATTACTATTTCAACTAAAATTATTCATTTGTTCTCACAGTAATTATAAATGAATTTTATTTCTTCTTAAAATTTTATTTGTATAAAAATAACAGATTTCATGAAGTTTGTAGATACAATTCCAGGAAAATGACCACAATTTGCCCCCTCCCTCAATCCCCCGTCTTGCTTTCTTTTTTCTTTAATTTTTGCAATAATAATTAATATTACTTTATAATCACAGATTTAATGCATCACTAATGACAGAGTTCAACAGGTAAAAAGTAGGAAAACTATTATTCCACAGGAAGATAAAGAAGGTTTAAACAATGAGTATGTCATAATGTCAATTTCATTTTTATGCATTTTTTGTTGTATCCTATATTAACTCCAACATATAAGAGAAAACATGCATTGCCTTTTTTATCACTGGCTTATTTCAGTAAGCATAATGGACTCTAGTGGCTTCCATTTTGTTGTAAAAGTTGAGATTACATTCTTTTTTATGACTGAGTAGTACTCCATTGTGTATATATGCCATATTTTTGTTTCATAATTTTTTAAAGATTTATTTATTTATTTGAAAGGCAGAATTACAGAGAGGCAGAGGCAGAGAGAGAGAAATCTTCCACCTGCTGCTTAACTCCACAGATGGCTGCAATGGCCGGAGATGTGTCAATCTGAAGCCAGGAGCCAGGATCTTCTTCCATGTCTCCTATGTGGGTATAGGATCCCAAAGACTTGGGCTATCTTCTACAGCTATCTCAGGCTATAGTAGAGAGCTGTATTGGAAGTGGAGCAGCTGGGACTCAAACCAGCACCCATATGGGATGCGGGCATTGAAGACACTGTCTTTACTCACTGCACCATAGCACTGGCCCTTCATAATATTTCTAATTCTTTAGTTTTGTCTTTCATATTATGTGTTTTATCTATATATCACTAATATCCTTTTTCGATATGAGATCATCATTTATATCAAAACTGTAAGTTGTCCCTGCAATCTTCATTTACACAAATCTTAAACCCATCTTAGGTCCCTCCAGTTATTCACCACTTCTTGATGACATTTTTTTTAAACTTTTCTCAGTTATTGGGGAACTTTGAATTTTCCTATGATTTGAAAATACCCAACTTAGTAGTTTAAAAAACCTATGTACCATCATCTTTTATTTATGATTATTCTCAAGGAAATGGGATTGTTTTACCTTCTCTTTATTTCCCATTTTAAATGTAATTTTAATGATGTATTTTTCAGCAACTGCCTTTACAATTGTTTGCCATTCTATTATTACTCTTACCAGATTACTCATTTATTCACATGAAATAATCCTTAAGTTATCATGCATACATATTTACAGAATAATCTGAAGCCGTCTGATAATTCACTCTTTTCAGTAATATATTTTTGCTTGTTCTCAATATTTATGAGATTTTGCTTTCTAAGAGTTTCAACAGAATATATGTGTCATGATTTATTTATTGCTATTCAGGTAAATGGTGACATATATCATTGATTTATGTCCCCTGGAAAAGATTTCATTTGTTTTCCCCTTTTAATGCAATTGTGATGGACTATTTTTAGCACCTTACCTGACGTTGGTTTTGCACACCTCTTTCCTTTTTTTAAAAGTTTTTTTTTTTTAATTTGAAATTCAGAGCTATAGGGAGGGGAGGTAGGAGGGCAATGAAGGAGGGAGGAAGAGGAGAGAGAACGGGAGAAAGAGAGAAGAAGAGAGATGGGAGAGAGATAGAGAAAGAGAGGAAAGAAGGAAAGAAGGAAAAACGGAAGGAAGTAAGGAAGGAAGGAAGGAAGGAAGGAAGGAAGGAAGGAAGGAAGGAAGCATCCATCTGCTGTTTCACTTCTCGGATGGCTGCAACAGCTAATTCTGATCTAGACTGAGGACTAGGAATTTCATCTAGTTCTCTCACAAGGGTGGCAAGGGTCTAAACCCTTAGGCTACCTTCCATTCCTTTTCTTGGGTCATTAGCAGAGAGTTAGATCAAATGTGGGACATCTGGTGCCCCTATAGGATGCTGGCATCACAAGTAGTGTCTTGACTCATTAAACCATAAAGTTAGTCCTCACTCTTGTTAACAAATTGCTTATTTTTCTCACAGTGATCACAATATTATTTTACTGCATTTGCATCCCTTTATCATTCTATGTTTACACCTTAGCATTATATCTATCACCTTTGTGTGTCATAATATCTAGAAACCAGAACCTTCCATGTTATCTTGTTCATTGAGATGTTATCAACCCTGTGAAATTATAACTACCTCACAACCTTTATTTCACATTTTTTTCAGAGAACTTTAATGCAATACCTGGCTGTTAACTCTTTATAGGTAGCATTTTGCAGATTATGTTGATATTTTGGGGGATCTAAATGTACCTTTTATTCTTGAAAGTAACATACTTCTACATAGTCAAGGCTTTTAGTTTTTTAAAGATTATTTTAAGGACAGATTGGAAAAGAAAGATGGAGGGGGAAAATTCTATGTATTTGTGCACCCATCTAATTGCCACAGCAACTGGGTCTGAGCCAGGCCTAAGCCAGGAGCCAGAAACTCCATCTGGGGCTTTGATGTGGATGGCAGGAAATGGATTATTTAGGCCATAATCTATGCCTCCAAGGTACCTTAGCAGAAAGCTGGATCAGTAATGCAGAATAGATTGTACTTCTACCAGGCATCACAATGTTTGATAAGGGCAAGCCCATTGGCCTAATCCACTGTACCAGAACACCATTCCCCAGACATGCTTCTTTTACTTCTGTGATAGATGGTATGATCTTCGGTATAAATATGTTGGATTTTTTAGCATTCATTTTAATGCAACAGTAACAATCTGTGCTTCTGTAACTTTATCTACATTAGCTTATTTTTATTTCCCCTCCCAAGTTATTTTTCTTACATTGATAATAATTTGCTTTTCATAATTTGATGACTTTTTAAATTATAGCTATTATTGGGACTGGTGCTGTGGCTCACTTGGTTAATCCTCCTCCTGTGGCTCCAGCATCCCATATGGGTGCCGGTTCTAGTCCCGGTTGCCCCTCTTCCAATCCAGCTTTCTGCTGTAGCCCAGGAAGGTAGTGTAGGAATGGCCCAAGTGGTTGGGCCTCTGCACCTGCATGAGAGACCAGGAGGAAGTACCTGGCTCCTGGCTTCAGATCAGTACAGTGCCAGCTTTAGTGGCCATTTGGGGAGGGAACAGAAGTAAGATCTTTCTGTCTGTCTCTTTTTCTCACTGTCTATAACTCTACCTGTCAAATAAATTTTAAAAAAATCTATTATCAGTACATATTTTTAATATCTTAATCTGAGCCAGCCCAACACTATGTGTTTAGCTTGGTTAGCATTTTGTGAAGTCATCAAAACACTCAAATTCTGTAGATTTCCTGTTAACTCTCACGTAGTTTCTCACAGACATGTTAGTTCTAAATGTTGCCTTTGATTTTTAAAACTTCCACACCGTAATTCAAGGTATGTGAACCTTTCCTTTCATATATTATAGAACATGAGATGATCTGTGTTATTATTTAAATTTTGGGATTTTTCATATTTTCTGATATTGATATAATTGTGTTGAACTATTTATCAGAAAATTCCCTATTTTTACATTTTCACTCCATTATTTCCCCTTTCAAATTGCACATTACTTCACACAGTAACCATAACAGATCTTATTTCATAGTGTGTGTTCATTTTTACTTGTGTCCGTAATCACTACATATGTTTTTATAACACATACATCACTTTTTATTTTTACTTTACTTTTTAATCTGTTGTTATAACCTATGTATCACTAACATTCTAGTAAGCCAGTGGTGATACAGTGACCTTGTGCCAGACTTGCTTTGCATTTTCATTGTAAGTTCATCAGCTTGCTCAAAGTTCTCTAAGTCCTCCTGGAAATTTTCATATATACAGGAGTCTTAGGCCAGTTGTATTCATTCTTCCTTTCCAACAGACACATTTTTACCTTTTTCAGGTTTTTATCATTGGCATATGAAATTTTCCATCATATATTCTAGACACTGCTATATTTCCTGTAATATACCATGTAACATGGAAAGAACTCATTATGATTTTAGGTACTCAATTTAAAAATGTTTTGTACATTTTTTTTATTTTAAAGACAGATTTAGATACATACAGACAAAGGGAGAGACAGAGGGAAAGATCTAGTTCACTCCCCAAGTCTTCACTATGGCTGGAGCAGAGCCTTTTCAAAGCCAATACCAAAGAACTTCTCTAGCTCCCCAAACATGTTCAGGGGTTTATGTTCTTGGCCCATTCTCTCTACTGTTTTCCCAGGCCATAGCAGAAACCTGGATTAGAAGACTAGCAGCCAGGACATGAACTAGGACACATCTGGGAAGCCAGTACCACTGGCAGAGTCCTAGCCTACTACACTACAGTGCTATCCCTAAGAAATACATTAAACTTTGTTGTGAGACACTTTTTCACCAAATACCTGCTAATTAATATTACTCCAAACAAGTTATTCAGTTTCTCTCTCCATTTTAGAAAAATATTTTAGGGGCCGGTACTGTAGCACAGTGGGTAATGTTCTGCCCTGAAGCACCAGCACCCTATATGTGTGCCGGTTCAAGTCCTGGCTGCACCACTTCTGATCCAGCTCTCTGCTATGGCCTGGAAAAGTAGTAGAAGATGGCCCAAGACCTTGGAACCCTGCACCCTTGTGGGAGACATGAAAGAAGCTCCTGGCTCCTGGCTTCAGATCGGCCCAGCTCCAGCCATTGAAGCCACCTGGAGAGTGAACCAGTGGATGGAAGACCTCTATCTCCCTCCCTCCCTCTCTCTCTCTCTCTCTCTGCCTCTCGTCTCTGTACAATTCATAAATAATTTTTAAAAAAAAAAAAGAAAGAGGCAGCTCCTGTACCCGAGATTCAGGGTCCTGTTCTTAAAAAAAAAAAATCGAAAATATTTTATGTAGTGAATGTTCTTGTTTTTGCTATTGTGTTTGAATTTATTGCTATTTCTCTCTCTCTCTCTCTCTCTCTCTCTCTCTCTCTCTCTCTCTCTCTCTCTCTCTCTCCCCCATCCACTCCCTCGCTCTGTCTCTCTAGTTTAAATGAGTGCCACTACTATGAATCTGTGGCCATCTTGCTTGATTTTTAATTGTGATGTGATGATGTGATCAGGTCACTGAAAATTCTGAAAGTTGTCCTGGCAACATTCATGTTCACAGTATCTAGGGCAAGTTTAGTCTTTTACACCTTCAAAGTCACTTATTTTAAACTTAGTTGACTGTTATGATAACAAAGTTATCATTCACAGAAATTTTCCAAAATGTAGCCATAGATACACTTTCTCTTAAAATTATTAAAGTAGATGGAATGATCTCCAGTTGTTTTACATTCATTGATTTTTATTTTTTATTTTACTTCAAATTTAATTATAATTAGCTATTTTCACCAAATTCCCTCATGTCTACTTTTTAATAGAATTTATCGGGTTGTAAATTAACCTGTGGTTTTAGAAATTTTGTAAAGCATACTTCTAGATATTAGGATGATTTCTTTAAGTTCATTTTCTTAAGTGATTTGATCATTCATTGATTAAATGTATTGAGAATTTTTTTTATTTCTTTTTTAAGTATAGTGGAATATCTTTTTACACCAAGTACTCCTATTTTGACATGTCACTCTGTTATTTCTCATAATGCATTATTAATTTTTTAAAGATTTTTGTTTATTTGACAGGTAGAGTTACAGACAGTGAGAGAGACAGAGATAAAGGTCTTCCTTCCATTGGTTCACTCCCCAAATGGCCACCACAGCCAGAGCTATGCTGATCCAAAGCCAGGAGCCAGGAGCTTTTTTTCTGGTCTCCCAGGCAGGTACAGGGGCCCACGCACTTGGGCCTCTTCCACTGCCCTCCCAGGCCACAGCAGAAAGCTGGACTGGAAGTAGAGCAACCGGGACTAGAACCTGGCACCCATATGGGATGCTGGCACCACAGGCAGAGGATTAACCTAGTGCACCACCACATTGGCCCCTGCATTACTAAATTTTGCTCACTAAATCTCTGTACTAGTTAAAACATTTATTTCATAGCATGGGCATCTACATTATTGTTTGGTTTTGAAAGATAATTTTTTTCACATTGAAAAATGTTATGTGGACATAGCATTCATTCAATAATATTTTACAACAAATGAGAATTGTATTGAGGCCACAGGGCCAAGGGTTCTGCCAGGGCATCCCTGTATAGGCAGAGCCATAATTGATCATATTGGGGTAGAAGATTTTCTGTTTGTTTTATTTTTAAATATTTATTTAGTTTTTTAGATATTTTTATTTTGGTAGCCAGAGTCACAAATAGGAAGAGGAAAATATAGAGGAAGAGAGATTGGCATCCATTGGTTCACTCCCGAAATGGCCACAGTGACTGGGATTGGGTCTGGCTGAAGTCAGCAGACAGGAGCTTCCTATAGGCCTCCCATATAAGTGCAGGGGCTTTAGAATTTGGGACATTTCCTCTGTTTTTCTAAGCACATTAGTGAAGAGGCAGATCTGAATTGGACTACTGAAGCTCAAAACTATGCCCATGTGGGATGGTGGCATCATAGGAGGTAGAGATAATTGATATGGCTGCATTTTTCTTGTGACAGTTGGCATCACAGAGATGTAGTTGAGTTTAACACTTGAGGCAGATCATGTCACATTTGTATATTTACACAAATATATAAAATGATTTCTTTATCCACTCAATAATTAATGAACATCTCAGTTGATTCCATATCTTAGCTATTGTGAATTGAGCTGCAATGTAATAGGAGTAAAGATAACTCTTTCATATACGATTTTTTTTCTTTTCTTGATTTGCAAAAATTCCTAGGAGTGCAGTAGCTGGGCCATATGGTACATCTGTGTTCAGATTTTAGAGATATCTCCATGCTGTCTTACTCAGTGGTGAACAAGTTTACATTCCTACCAACAGTGGATTAGTGTACTTTTTCCCCCACATCCTTATGAACATTTGCTGTTTGTTGATTTCTGTATGAGAATCATTTTAACTGTGATGAGGTGAAACTCATTGTCATTTTGATTTGCATTTCCCTGAAGGCTAGTGATCCTGGGCATTTTTTTTCAAGTGTCTTTTGGCCATATTAATTTCCATTCTTGAAAAATGACTGTTCAAGTCCTTTGCCCAATACTTAACTGGATTGTTTGTTGTGTCATTGTTGAGTTTCTTGATTTCTTTATAGATTCTGGATATTAACCCTTTATCAGTTGCATAGTTTGCAGCTGTTTTCCTCCATTCTGTCAATTGCCTTGCTACTGGGCTAAGTGTTTCTTTTGCAGCACAGAAGCATCTCAGCTTGAAGTAATCCTATTTGTCAATTTTGATTTTGATTGCCTGTGGTTTTGGGGTCTTTTCCATGCCAGTGTCTTGAAGAATTTCCTCACTGTTTGCTAATAATTAGATTATATCAGGTTGTAGATTTAGATCTTTCATCCATTTTGAGAAGATTTTTGTGAAAGGCCTAGGTTGTGGACTTGTAGCATACTGCTGCACATGAAGATCCAGTTTTCCCAGCACCATTTGTTGAAGGGATTGCTGTTGTTCCAGGCATTGATTTTAGCTCCTTGCATGGATTGATTTCTGGAACTTCTATTTTGTTCCATCAGCCTCTACCTGTCTGTTTTTGTACAAACACCAAACTGTTTTGATTATAACTGTCATGTAGTATGTCCAGAAATCTACTATTGTGATGCCTTTGACTATTTTTGTTGTGTAAGACTGATTTAGCTATTTGGGGTCTCTTGTGCTTCATATGAATAATAGCATCATTTTTCCTAGATATGAGAAGAATATCTTTGGTATTTTTATTTGGATTGCATGGAATATGTAAATTGCTTTCAGCGGTATGCACATTTTGAAAATAGAGATTGTTCCAATCCATGAAAATGGAAGATGTGTCCATTTTTATGTCTTTGTCTAATTATTTAATTTTTTATAATTTTTGAAATAGAGATATTTGTCAACTTTGGTTAAATTTATAATAAAGTATTTATACTTTGTAGCTATTGTAAATGAGATTGATCTTAAAATTACGTTCTCAACATGGTACTGTCTATGTATACAAAGATTATTGTTTTTGCATGTTAATTGTATATCTGTTGTTACATTTCCTTTTTCATCTCTTATTTTATTGATTTGGCTCTTCACCTTTTTTGGTTAGCCGGGTCAATGCCGTGTGTCAGTTTAACTTTTTCAGAAAACCGTCTATTCATTTTACTGATCTTTTATAATTTTTTGTTCATTTTTGCTTATTTCTTCTCTAAGTTGTATATTTCCTCCCAATTTGGCATTTAGTTGCTGTTTTTCTAGGTCCATGAAATACATAGCTTGACATTTATTTTCCAATTTCTTGATGTAGGCAACAATTGCTGTAAATTTCCCTATTAACCCTGCTTTTCCTATATCCATACGTTTTCATATGATGTATTATCATCTTCATTCATTTTTTATTTTTTATTTCTCTTTTGATTGTCTCTATGGCAAACCATTTATTTAGGAGCATGTTGCTCTCTCCCCATGGGTTTTCATGTAATCTAGAAATTCTTGAGTGTATATTTCTAGCTTCATTATATTGTGGTCAGAGAAGATGCATCATATGATTGTGATTGTTTTGATTTTCCTTAATTTTTATTTTGGCCTAGTGTATGGTCTACCCTAGAGAAGATTCCATACACTGAAAACAAGAATGTATATTGTGCAACTGTGGAGTGAAAACCTCTGTAGATATCAGGTCTATTTGGTCCATAATTTGATCCATAATTTCTGTTAAGTATATTGCTTCTTTATTGAATTTCTGTCCATTAATTTAAGTGGGATGTTAAAATCCCCCATTACTATTGTATCACAGCATACACCTCCCTTTAGATACATTAACATTTCTTTTAAATAGGCAGGTGCCCTGTAATTGGGTTCATATACATTTCTTGAAGTCCAATTTTCCTGTTGAATTGATCTCAATACATAACACATTTCTCTTTCTGTTTTAAAAATTCCTATGGTTGAGTTTATTTCGTCTGATATTAGGATGGTTACAGCAGCTTGTTTTTGCTTTCTGTTAGCATGGGATAGCTTTCTCCATTCTTTAAGTTTCAGTCTGGATGAATCTTTGTTGGTGAGATGTGTTTCTTTTAGGCAGCAATTACATGGGTCTTAAATGTGAAAGATACATTAAGTCTGTATCATTGAGCTGTAAATTTGAGGCTGTTTAATACTCAAGGCTAATATTGATCTGTAATGAGTTGGCTTTGCCAATTTTCTATAAATATTCCTATTATTTTTGTTGGATTTCTATTGTAGTTTTATGGGGAGATTTTCTCCATTTACATTCCTTCATAATGTTAACTATCTTAATGTTTCCATGTGTAGCAGACCCTTAAGCATTTTTTGGTAAGGCTGGACAAGTGCCAAATTCTTTCAATTCCTGTTTGCTATGAAATGTCATTATTTCATTATATTTCATAAATGAGAGCTTTATATGATATAGTATTTTATTCTCTGATGACTTGAGCTATATCTTTCAATTCTCTCCTAACCTGTAGAGTTTATGATGAGAAGTCAGCTGTGATTCTAATTGTAGATCTTCTGAAAGTAATCTGAAATTTCTCTCATCCACATTTTAGAATTTATTTGTATCTTTTACTGTGGAAAGTTTGACTATGATGTGTCTTGCTGAGGATCTCTTTTGGTCATTTCTACTAGGAGTTCTATTTGCTTCCTTTTATTGAATGTCCCTTTCTTTGTCTGAATTGGGGAAGTTTTCCGTAATTCTTTCACTAAATAGGCCTTCTGGCCCATTTTCTCTTTCCAGATTTTCAGGAAATCCTAAGCACCATACATTGTGTCATTTGATAGTATACCATAAATCTCCAACACTGCTTCTAATTTCTCTAATTTCTTTAGTTTTAATCTAACTGTAAAATTTCCAGGAATTGTCTTTCAACTCAGATATTCTTTCTTCTACCTCAGCAAGTCTGTTTTAATGCTTTCTACCATATTTTTAATTTGATCTATTGAATTCTATGTTTTTTTTAAAGATTTATTTTATTTATTTGAAAGATAGAGTTACAGAGCGAGGTAGAGACAGAGAGAGGTCTTCCATCTACTGCTCTACTCCCTACATGGCTGCAATGGCTGGAGCTGCGCCAATCTGAAGTCAGGAACCAGAAGCTTCTTCCAGTCTCCCATATGGGTGCAGGGTCCTGAGGACTTGGGCCATCCTCTACTGCTCTCCCAGGCCATAGCAGAGAGCTGGATCAGAAGAGGAGCAGCTGGCACTAGAACTGGCACCCATATAGCATGCCAGTGCTTCAGGCCAGGGCTTTAACCCACTGCACCACAGTGCAGGCCCCTGAATTCTTTATTTCTAATATTTCATTTTGATTTCTCTCTAAAATCTCAATTCATGGGAAAATTTCATTCATGCCATGTATGAATTTCTTTAATTCATGAATTTGGGTCTGGTTACTTTTGAGTAATCCTGTGGGTAATCTATGACCTTGTCTAAATATGATCAGAGTCGGCAAACTTGGAAGGCTTCCATAGCCTTGGCAACTCATGACGACAGCCTAGGGTGGTTACTGGTGCCATAAACTAGAGTGTCAATTTGTTGGGTCAACAAAGGAGCCACTGTGCACTTGCTCCTCATGTGGGATCTCTGTCCTTAATGTGCTGTACATTTTGATTTAATGCTATAACTAGTACTCCAACAGTATGTTTCACTTTATGTTTCTATGTGGGTGCAAACTGTTGAAATCTTTATACTAAATTGATCTTCTGTATATAAAGATAATTGAAAATGAATCTTGATGCAAATGGAAGGGGAGAGGGAGCAGGAGAGGGGAGGGTTGCGGGTGGGAGGGAAGTTATGGGAGGGGGAAGCCATTGTAATCCATAAGCTGTACACTGGAAATTTATATTCATTAAATAAAAGTTAAAAAAAAAAGAATTCAATTTCTGGCGTTTCATCAATCCCTTCATCTTCATATTCTAGTATTCAAATGTTTTTGTGTTCCTTTGTGGATGAGGTCATGTTGTCTTCTTATTCTTGTTTCTTCAATTTCTTCACTTATTTTAGGCATTTGTGGAAATACTTGTTTTTCCCTCTGATCAGTTTTATTTTTGAACTGTGCTTCTGTGGCTTAGTGGAATGTTTGCACTTTCAGTGAATGTCCTTATGTGTGTTGGGTGTGGCCAGGGAGTTCTGGTCAGTGCTTCATGGTGAGGCAAATATTAAGGGTAAATCTCTTCTTGATAATAGAAGGGTAGGGAATGATCACCTCTGTTAGTGTGATCACATCTTTACCTCCTCTTCTCTAAAGTGATCAATGCCTGGGTCTTAATCCCAAGTGGGTGTAACATTCACGTACTACACTGCCATGTGAACTGCACAAATGATCTACACAGCCTTCATTCCAAGTTTGTATCCCAGTGCAGTGACAGGTCTCAGGTCACCTGGGAGCTCTGAGCATGTGGAATCTCACACAGTGATTGCCCAGATGCCCAGCTACAACATGTGCCCTCCCCTACCACCACAGAGTTCCCACAGTCTTAACACACAAGGCTCCCACAGTCATTGGGTGCAGAGGCTCCACTCTGCCTCACCATACTTTCTGAATCAGAGTGACAGACATTCCTTGAGCCAGCTATCTGTGGGTACTCCTCTTAGGTGGCTTGAGCCCCATAGCCTGTGGTATATTAGGAGCATGGGGTCCTCACACAATCTTTTTGGGTGTCCAGCCCACTATCAGTCTTCCCCAGTCAGGCTCAAAGTCAGTGATGACCATGGATTTTTCCCTCTATTTAGAATCTCTGAATTATATGTGTACACAAGAGCCAATGTTGCTGTATCCCCATCATTGCTGACAGTACTGCTTAGAAGATGCCATCCTGTCTCATCCAGTTGCTGAGTATGTGCATAAAGGCTTTTGCAGCAGCTATTTTAGCCTGAAATGGCAACCTCCTCTCCTAATTGCAGCAGACACCATGGTGGGGAGGGTGGGATGAGTCAAACATGCCCCTTCCATTTCCACTGGGACCAAGGTTACCTTCTAATGTTTGAGGCTCCTGAATAAATTCACACTGGCTAAATCACCAAAGATTGCTGCAGTCTGACCTAAAATCCATCTTCAAGCTGGTAACCTTTCTTGATCTCCACTGCTGGAGTCATATGCTTTGTCCATGTTCATGCTGCACATCCACACATTCCACACAGCTCCCTAGAATTCCCCTTCCTTCCATGGAAGTTCCACTGTGGCTTTTTCTTTATCTTTGTTTATTTTATTTATTTTATTTATATGGAAGAATTACAGGAGAGGGGTAGAGACATACAGACATAGGGGTCTTCTATCTACAGGTTCACTCCACAAATGGCTGAAACAGCCAGAACTGAGCTTCTTGAAAAAGAGGAGGCAGGGCTTCTTCCTGGTCTGCCATATTGCTGCATGGAACCAAAGACTTGAGACATCATCTTCTGCATTCCCAGGGTCACTAGCAAGGAGCTGGATTGGAAGTGGAGCACCAAGGACTTGAAATGGTGCACATAGGAGATGCCAACACCAGTCGTGCAGTTTTCTAATTCTGCACATACTGCCTTTACTATTAATCCTTAGCCAAGTGTGGTGCACCATTCCCTATTCTACCAACTTGGAATTGCCCTCTTGTTTTCTTCATCCAGTCATCTTTTAATGGACATGGGGATTGATTCCATATCTTATATATTGAGAATTGAGCTACTATAAAAATTGGGTATAAAAAGTTCTTTCTTATACCAATGTCATTTCATTTGGGTAAATTCCCAGGAGTGGGATGGCTGTATTATATGGTAGGTCTATAGATTTATTAGGAATCTTCATAATTTCTTCCATAATGGGTTACATTCCCACCAACAGGGTATTAGAGTCCACTTATCCCTGTGTGCTCTCCAACATTTTTGATTGGAAGATAGCCTCTCTAACTGGGGTGATGTGATACATCATTGGGGTTTTTATTTGCATAATAATGATCCTGAGCATTTCATGAGTCTGATGGCCATTTGTATTTTATCAATTGAAAAATGTCTTTTCATTTCCCTCACCCATTTCTCAACTGTATTGCTTGTTTTGTTGTTGAGTTTCCTGACCTTATTATTTATCACTAATACTAACCTTTCACCATATGTATGGATTATAATTTTTTTTTAGTTTTTAAGGTTTTTATTTAATTAATACAAATTGCATATGTATAGCTTTTATGGATATAGTGTTTCTTCCCCCCATTCTCACCCTCCCACCCCCCACTCTCATCCCATCTCCTAATCCCTCTCCCATACCAATAAATATTTTCTACCTCTCTGTCTGGCTGTTTTCATTACAGCTATCCTGTGTGTCTTGAAATCTGGTATTTTGCCTCTGACTTTGTTTTAGTGGTTTAGGTTTGTTTTAGTTATTTGGAGTCTCTTGTTTTTCCATATCAATTTTATTATTTTTGTTCTAGATCTATGAAGAATACCCTTCATATGTTGATTGGGATTACATTAAATCTGCAAACTGCTTTAGATAGTATGGGCATTTTTTGACATTAATTTTTACAATACACATAGAAGATTTTTTTCTCCATTTTGTGTTTCTTCTATTTCTTTCCTTAATGTTTTGTAATTTTCATTGTAGTGATCTTTCACATCCTTGGTTAAATTTATACCAAGCTATTTAAAGTTTTATATGTATTGTGAGTTATACCAATCTTACATGTTCTTTCTCAGCAATGGCATTGTTTGTTTATATAGATATCATTGATTTTTGAGTGTTGTTTTTGTATCTTGAAACTTTGTCAAACTTTTATTAGTTACCATATTGTTTTAGCAAGCTTTTTTTTCCCAATACATAGTATCACGCCATCCACAAAACAGGAATAGTTAGACTCCCTCCTTTTCACATTGTATTCTTTTATTTGTTTTTCTTTTCCAATGTGGACAAATCTAGAACAATATTGGATAGCAATGGAGGATCTAGGCATCCTTTTCTGGTTCGGCATATTAGTGGGGATACTTACAATTATTCCCCATTCAATGTGATGCAGGATGTGAGTGTGTCATACATTGACTTTATTTTCTTCCTTCTGTAGTCATTTTGCTTAAGTTTATTTTTTACCATGAAAGGAATTTGTATTTTATCAAATACTTTCTCTGTGTCTGTTGAGATAACTATGCAGTTCTTCTTCATAATTTGTTAATGATATGTATTGTGCTTATTGATTTCTGTGTGTTGAACCATCCTTGTGTATTTCTTTCTCTAGCATAAAGCCCATTTGCTCTGTGTGGATGATGTTTTTGATGTGTTGTTTGATTTTGTTATCTAGTATCGTGTAGAGAAACTTTGTGCCAGCATTCATCACACATATCAGTTTATTGTTCCTTTTTGTTGTATGTTTTTCCAGTTTTGGAATTATGATGATGCTGGCCTGATAGAAACTTGGCAGGATTGCTTCACTTTTAAACTGTTTCAAATAGTTTAAGATGAATCTAGAATAGTTCTTTAAAAGTTTGATAGAACTCAACACTAAAGCCATCCAGTTCTGGACTTTTCTCTGTTCAGAGGATATTTATTACAGATTAACCCTTCATCTTGGTTATTAGTCTATTCAAGTTTTCTGTGTCTCAATGTCTCAATTATGATAGATTGTATATATGCAGAAATCTATTTCTTGCTGATGTTCTAATTTATTTCCATACAGCTGTTTGTAATCATTCTAATGATTCTTTTCATTTCAGTACCATCAGTTGAAAGAACTTTTTTTTATTTCTAATTTATTAACTTGAGTCTTTTGCCCTTTTCCATTAGTTGGGCCAGTGGTTTATTGATTTTGTTTATTTTTACCAGAAAACAAAGACTTTATTTCACTGATCTTTGCTTTAGTTTTTATTTCAATTTTGCTTATTTCTTCTCCAATTTTTATTATTTATTTTCTTCTATTAATAGGGAGTCCAATTTGTGCTTGTTTTTCCAAATCCTTGAGATTTGTTCTTAGATTGTATACTTCATATCATTCCAATTTCTTGATGTAGATAATAATTGCTATAATCTTTCCCCTTAATACTGTTTTTGCTGTATCATAAAATTTTGATATGTCATTTTATTGCCATTTTTATTAAACTTTTATTTAATGAATATAAATTTCCAAAGTACAGCTTATGGGTTACAATGGCTTCCCCCTCCCAAAACTTCCCTCCCACCCACAACCCTCCCCTTTCCCACTCCCTCTCCCCTTCCAATCACATCATGATTCATTTTCAATTCTCTTTATATACAGAAGATCAGTTTAAAGGAATTTTTAAATTTCCCTCTTGATTTTTTTTCTATGACCTTTTATTCATTCAGGAGCATTTTGTTCAGTCTTCGTGTGTTTGTATACTTTCTAGTGTTTCTTATTTTATTAATTTCCAGCTTCATTCCATTGTGATCAAAAAAGATACATGATATGGCTTCATTTTTAAAAGTTTGTGAGACTTGCTTTATCTCCTAGCATAGGTTATATACTGTAGAATGATCTGTATACAGATGAAAACTATAGTTTGTGTATGTGGGATGAAATATTCTAGATATCACATCAATTTTTTCTTTAGTGTAGATTATCTCATTTGTTTTTATTTTTTACCTAGTTGATCTGTTCATGATGAAAGTGCGGTGTTGGAGCTCCCCTCCATCATTATCATCTTGGAGCCTATATTTCCCTTAAATCCATAACATATGTTTTAAGTAATCGGGTGCTCTAGTATTGAGTGGATACTTATTTACTATACTCATATCTTCCTGGTGAGTTGATATTTTTATCATTACATAATGACTGTTTTCCTTCTAACAGTTATGGTTTTGAATTCCATTTTGTTTCATGTTAAAAGAGTTACTCCATCTCATTTTTGATTTCCATTTGCATGGAACATCATTTCCCAGCCTTTCACTTTCATTTTGTGTGTTTGTTGGTAAGCTGTGTTTCTTGTAGGCAGCAGGATCTGGCTTTTTTAATCCAAGCATCCTGTCTTTGTATTTAAATTGGAAAGTTCAGTCCATTTACATTCAAAGTTATTATTGATAAATGATGACTTGGTCTTATCATTTTTCTGTTCATATTCCTGTTGCCTGCTTTGGATCTGCCTTATACTATTATTAGATTTTCTACATTCAAAATCTTCCAAGAAACTGTATTCCTCTATTTTTGTGTAACACAAACTTAACTATCATTTGTAAGGCTGGATGAACCATGACAAATTAAATTTTTTATTTTAGAAGGTCTTTATTTCGCCTTCATTTATAAATGAAAGCTTTGCTGAGAACAGTATTTTGGGTTGACAATTTATTCTTTTTGGAGATGGTTTGAACTATCTCTTCATTCTCTTTTCAACTAATAATTTATGATAAGGAATCTATTGTCAATCCTTTAAAGACATTTTGGCTTTTTCTTGCACATTTTCAGATAATTTATTTGTGTTTTACTTTTGAAAGTTTGAATATAGGCTGGCACTGCAGTTCACTAGGCTAATGCTGCAGAGCTGGCATTCTGGGTTCTAGTCCTGGTTGGGGTGCTGGTTCTGTCCCGGTGGCTCCTCTTCCAGTCCAGCTCTCTGCTGTGGCCTGGGAAGTCAGTAGAGGATGGCCCAAGTGCTTGGGCCCCGCACCCACATGGGAGACCAGGAAAAAGCACCTGGCTCCTTGCTTTGAATCAGCACAGTGTGCTGGCTGTAGTGGCCATTTGGGGGGTGAACCAATGGAAGGAAGAACTTTCTCTCTGTCTTGCTTCTGACTCTACCTGTCAAAAAAAAAAGAAAGTTTGAATATAATGTTTAATGTTCAAGATCTTCTCTGATCATGGCTATATGGGATTCTGTGTGCTTCCTGTACTTAGATAGTCCAATATATTTTTTTGACAGGCAGAGTTAGACAGTGAGAGAGAGAAACAGAGAAAAAGGTCTCCCTTCCATTGGTTCACCCCCCAAATGGCCACTACAACCAGCGTGCTGCACCTATCTGAAGCCAGGAGCCAAGTGCTTCCTCCTGGTCTCCCATGCGGGTGCAGGGCCAAAGCACTTGGGCCATCCTCCACTGTCTTCCCGGGCCACAACAGAGAGCTGGACTGGAAGAGGAGCAACCGGGACAGAACTGGCACCCCAACTGGGACTAGAAGCTGGAGTGCCATCTCCACAGGTGGAAGATTAACCTAGTGAGCTATGGTGCCAGCCCACAGTCCAATATTGAAGTATTACGGTGTTCCATTTGGGAGTCATATTATATATATCATTCATGTTTCTTGTATTTTTATTCTAATTTTATGCATCTGGAGAAACTGTTAATATTTCCTCTGAAGTCTTTTTGGAATTTGCCTCTAGGCATAGTGGGATGCCAGCAACTTTGGGGGGTATCCAGAGGTGTGTAATGGTGGGGCAGGAGCTCTGGCCAACATTTGTGGGTGGGGCAACATTCCAGGATAACCTCCAAATTATTTATGATAGTGCTCTGTAGCCAGTAGGGTCAAGGAGATTATCACCCTGGCATGTGTGATCACTGCCTCCAACCTTCTCTGTGCAAGGTGAACCCCTTTGAGCCTGCACCCACCACAAAGGCACATGAACTATATAATTTATGAATTTTGTAGTGTTAGCATGGAGCTTTCTGCATTGTCCCTTCCCAGCACTCAAGGAATTCTGAACTTTTTTTTTTTTTGACAGGCAGAGTGGATAGTGAGAGAGAGAGAGACAGAGAGAAAGGTCTTCCTTTTTTGCTGTTGGTTCACCCTCCAATGGCTGCTGCGGCTGGCACATCTTGCTGATCCGAAGCCAGGAGCCAGGTGCTTCTCCTGGTCTCCCATGGGGTGTAGGGCCCAAGGACTTGGGCCTTCCTCCACTGCCTTCCCGGGCCATAGCATAGAGCTGGCCTTGAAAAGGGGCAACCATGATAGAATCCGGCGCCCCAACTGGGACTAGAACCCGGTGTGCCGGCGCCGCAAGGCGGAGGATTAGCCTGTTAAGCCATGGCGCTGGCCTGGAATTCTGAACTTCTAAAATTGGACTCGGTAATTGCCCAAGACCCAGGCATACCCTATGAACTTATTGATTTCTCCACCTATTTCAGTCAGTGGATTCCCGCAGTCACAGGGTGCAGTATTCCTGTAGTCACAGGCTGCATGGAATCCACTCTTCCCTATAAGCCTTCCTATCCAGAAAGCCACCCCATCCCTGATCCAGGTCCGAGGAGGGTAGGGGAGTGAAGCAACATAACCTCTATTCCCAGATTTAAGTGGACAAATTATCCTCTGCCAGCTAGTCTTCCTACACTCAAAGTCAGTGTAGATTATTAATTTCTCTCTCTGACAAATCTGCCAGATATACTTGGGCTGCAGCAGCCTTATTCTGGTAAAACGGTGCTGTTCCATCTAGCTGATGTGCAACTTGAGGGGAGAGAGGAAATAAATATGCCTCCCATTCAACGAATTAAGTGAGCACTCTTTCTCCTGCCAACTCATCTGCCTGGACTCATTAGGAACCATGAATCACTTTCTCAGACAAGATCAGCAGTGGCACAGAGCTTCCACAGATTCCTCTCACCTCACTCTTGGAAGATAGCCTCTCCTCTAGACACTGGCCATGGGAGTCGCTGGTGGTGACCTGCAAGCTGCTGATGTGTGTACAATCATTGCTCCTTCCCAGAGGCTCTCTTCTTTCTATAGGCCTTTCATTTAAAACTCCATTGACAGATCCTCTCTTGTTTTTTCTGGCATTTTCTTCTAGTCAAAATTAGCATGTCTTTTCCTTATTCAAACATGTTGGAATGTGAGCTTTTTGAATTTTAATTTTATTTTTGGTTTTATGCACTGTATGATCTGATGTGGCACAGTAAATTTTTTTTTCATTTCATGTTTGGAGTGCAATAAACACTATGGATTTATATGTTTGTCAAGTTTGAAAAATTTGGCCATAATTTCCTCAAACATCCACCTGACTTTTTTGAGGCCCTATTTAAATATATAATTGGAATGATGATCTGTTCAGCCTTTTTAATCTTTTGTTCTCCCCAAATTTTGTTTTGATGTTTTATGTAGCTCTGTTTTCATGTTCACTCTTCTTTTCTTTTATGTCTCATCTGCACAACTTGCATTCCAGAAATTACTCTTTTCAGATATTTTAGCTTTTACATCTTGAAGTTGGTCTTGGGTCTTTCTGCATATTTGCCCTGAGTTTACTTCTATATAAAATTTGAATGCATGTCTAAAAGCTATTGTGAGGTTTTCATTAGTATGTTCTTTGCATCTTCTGGATATAAAGGATACCTCTAGCTTTTGCCCTTGTTCTTCTGATTCTTTACTCTTGCAGATTTCTGAGCAACATCAGTGTCTGTCAGTCATGAGCACATTGTGTCTCATTTGGATAGATGCAAAGACATGAGGTGACTCCAAATGGGAATCAACTCAACAAAAAACTATTCAGCTAGGCATTCTTCATTTGGGGGTTTTGGTGAATGTGTAGGCTCTTTGGCAACAAGGAACTAAATGTGTAGTTAATAACCCATAAATATCATGGATCTACAAATGTGTCTCTGTGATATTCTGCATCTATATTCAACTGTGCAAGGGTTAATATTGATGTCTTCAACTGTGATCCATCAACACATATATCTTTCTGGATGCTTCTCTTACTGACTTATGAAGTCTCATTCCAATAGTAACAAGTCTGTCTCCTTCCACTTACTTGTTCCACCTTAAAACATGCCACTTAACCATGTCAAAATTGTGAAGCCACAATTCTGGTGGTTATTTACTTGCAGAACCAGAGAACAGTACTTTATCCTTACTTCGCCAGACTGCAATTGTGGTGGAATGAGAAGGTCATGCCAAGATGGCCGCTGGCAACAGAAATTGTCTGGAAACAGGCTGTGATTGGATGGCTTCAGAAACCACATGACAACGGAGCCTGCCTGGCAGCAGGCTGTGATTGGATGGTTTTGGGAACTGCCTGGCAACAGGCTGTGATTGGTTAGGGCATAGATTGCCCCTTGACCAGATTGGCTGCCTTAGCTATTTAAGCTGCTGTACCAACTGAAATAAACGAGTCTGTGGGCTGCTCACCTCTGGCCTGCTTTCACCCAACTCCCAGAGTCTGTGTGATGACTCTGCGCCTTTTACCCCCACCACACTCCTCCTCTCAGATAGAATCCACAGCAACATCCAATTACTTTCTTTTTTTCAGATTTGTTGATTTATTGAAAGTCAGAATTACAGAGAGGGAAAGACAGAAAGACACACACACACACACAAAAAGAGAGAGAGAGAGACTAGAGAGAGAGAGAGAGAATCTTCCATATGTTGATTCACCCATCCAGATGATTTCAATGTCCAGGGCTGTCCAGACCAAAACCAGGAGCCAGGATCTTCATTAGGGTTTCCACATAAATGATAGGGGCCCAAACACTTGGGCCAGCTTCCACTGTTTTTTTTGCCAGATCATTATCAGGGAGCTGCATTGTAATTGAGACAGCCAAGATATGAGTCACCACCCAGTTTGGATGCCAGTTTGGATGCCAGTATCACAGGCATCAGCTTTACCTGCTTTGCCACAATACACACCCCTCCACTCAATTTTACAGTTTCCTAAGTTAGCACTATCTCCATATCCTTCAATGAGGTTGTTTGATACATTCAGAATACATTATTGCTTCTTTCTTTACATTCTGTGTTCAGTTCCTGAACACCCTGACATTATTTATTTTTAATCTGCAGACTTTAAAGATCTATAGATTTGGAGAGACTCATAGTGTAATATCATCCTCCAGGATAGTTTCAACACTCTAACACTTCCCTGTGCTTCACATACACATCATTTTTTTCTGCATATTTCACAAACACTAATTTGTTTCCCATAATTTTGGTTTTACCCTTTCACATAGAAACACACATTTAAGGATTCCACCTGGATATCTGTGACATGATAGCCATTTCCTTTATATTGTTGAATACAATTAAATTGTATGGGTGTCCTGAAGTCTGTTTTATATGCATCTAAGAAAACACATTTATGCCTTATGACTTTTTAAGAATCATTTGAAAGGTAGATTCACACAGAGAGGACACATACACACACACACACACACACAGAGAGAGAGAGAGAGAGAGAGAGAGAGAGAGAGAGAGAGAAAGAGAGAGAGAGAGAGAGAGAGTGAGCTTCCATCCACTGGTTCACTCCCCCAAATAGCTGCAAAGGCTGGGGCTGTGCCAGGGCCAAGTCAGGAGGCAGAAGCTTCCTCTGGATCTCCCAATGTTTGCAGGGGCCCAAGGACTTGTTTCATCTTCTATTGCTTCCCCAGTTGCACCAGCAGGGTGCTGAATTGGAAATGGAGCAGCCAGAACTCATACTGGTGCCCACATATGATGCCAGCACTGCAGGCCATGGCTTAACCTGCTGAACCACAGTGCAGACCCCAACTTTTGGTTCTTAATGATCACAAAGTGGGCATCAGCATTTGCGTGCATGGAAGATGTAGTGTTGACTCAAATTTTTGAATCACCAAGGTAACTCCCTAGCTATACAATTGCATGATCTTCATTCAAGTCATTTTAAAATAAACCTAGGAAGCAGCTCAACTGTCAGGTATTCATTTGGCATATTGGTGAAGATACCACTTTGCACAGAGTTCCTGGATTAAACTCCTGGATTCACATCTGATTCCTCCTTCATTTTAGTACAGATCCTGGTTGGCAGTAGGTGATGATTCAAGTAGTTGAATCTCGACTCCAATCTGGGAGACCTGATTGAATTCCCTGCTCCTCTCTTTGGTCTGGCCTAGCCTTGGATGTTGTGCACATTAGGTTTCAACTAGCAGTTGGGTGATTGTACTATATCTCTGTGTCTCTACTTCTCCCTGTATTTCAAATAGAGACTCTAAATAAGTAAAAATGTTAAAAAATAGGGGCTGGCACTGTGGCAAAATGAGTTATGCTGCCACCTGCAACCCTGGCATCCCATATGGGCACCAATTTGATTCCCAAATGTGGCTCTTCCTATCCAGCTCACTGTAATGAGCCTGGGAAAGCAGTAGAAGGTGGCCCAAGTACTTGAGCTCCTGCATCTATGTGAGAAAGTTGGTTGAACACATGGTTCCTGGGCTCAGTCTTGCCTAACCCTGGCTGTTGTAGACATTGGGGGAGTGGATCAGCAGATGGAAGATCTCATTGTCTCATACTTTCTTTCTGTAACTCTGCCTTTCTAAAGATATTAAAAAGTGAAAAATATTAGAAACTCCCTGACTGAAAACTGAGTTGCTTTACCATGTTGCACTTCTGTCAGCAGTGAACATGATTCCTATTTGTGGCCAACTGTTTGTGTCATCAAATATTTGAATTTTTCTATTTGTAGTGTATATGTGCTGATATCTTAGTGTGGTTTTCATTTGAAATTTCCTAATGCTATATGATGATAAGCATCTTTCCATGTTTTTATTGGGATCTATGATGTAATATAGTGTGGTTCTTTCTTGTATATTTACCCAGTTTCAAATTGGATGCATATTTCTAAAGGTTTGGTTTAATGGTATATTTTTTTTTAATTTTTTTTTTTGACAGGCAGAGTGGACAGTGAGAGAGAGAGAGAGAGAAAGGTCTTCCTTTGCCGTTGGTTCACCCTCCAATGGCCGCCGCGGTAGCGCGCTGCGGCCGGCGCACCGCGCTGTTCCGATGGCAGGAGCCAGGTGCTTCTCCTGGTCTCCCATGGGGTGCAGAGCCCAAACACTTGGGCCATCCTCCACTGCACTCCCTGGCCACAGCAGAGAGCTGGCCTGGAAGAGGGGCAACCGGGACAGGATCGGTGCCCCGACCGGGACTAGAACCCGGTGTGCCGGCGCCGCAAGGCGGAGGATTAGCCTGTTGAGCCACGGCGCCGGCCTAATGGTATATTTTTATAACAATCTCTTAAGGAAATCTTATTAATATAAATAGAATATATTTCATGCATTTCATAGGAAACAATTCTAAGAATATAACCATATTTCTCTCCTTCAGTCCCCCTCCTACCTTCCTTTGTGTTTTGCTTTTAGAATTTTTGCAAAAACATAATTTCAACATGATCAATAATCTTTGGCTTAATGTACAACTAACCATAGTATTCAACAAGTAAAAAGTGTTAAGTCCACAGTTCCACAGGAGTATAAACAGGAGCTAAAAATAACAATCAAATAAGAATGTGTTCATTTCATCCCTATACCTTTATTCTTTTTTGTATCCTATAGTATCTACCACATATCAGAGAAAACGTATGACATGTGGCTTTTGAGGAATAGATTATTTCAGTAAGCATAATAGTTTCCAGTTTCACTTATTTAATTATGAAAGAGGATTTTACTCATTTTTATGGCTGTGTAGTATTCCATAGTGTGTGTGTGTGTATATACACCATGTTTTATTTATTCTGTCATCACTTGATGGACAACTGGATTAATTCAGTATCTGAGTTCTCGTAAACTGACCTGCAATAAACATGAGGTTATAAATAACTATTTTATATGTTCATTTCATTTGATTTGGGTAAATTTCCAGGAGTGGGATGGCTATGTTTTATGGTAGATCTGTTTTCAGATTTCTGAGGTACATTCATATTGGCTTCCATAATGGTTGTACTAGTTTACATTGCCTTCAGTGGTGGGTTAAGGTAACTTTTCCCCACATCCTTTCCAGCATTATTTTTATTTTTTAATATTTATTTTATTTATTTAAAGAGAGTTACAGACAGAAGTAGAGACAAAGAGAGAGGTCTTCCTTCCTCTGGGGGGTCCACTGTCTTTCTCACTGCCCTCCCTGAGGGCAGAGGCCTTGAGAAGACTGGCATGGAGGGGGGGTGCTCCTCCAACCTGGCTTAGCATGTGCCTGCCTTGCAGAAGGCTCTGGTGGCTTCTGGAAAGAGGGTAGGGGGACCACGGGCAGCCACTGTGGGAGAGACCCCAGGCCTGCTCCTGCAGGGACCCAGAACCCCCTGGCTGGGAGGTGGCCCCCTCTGGCTCTGGGATAGGGGTTTGGAGCCCCCTGCCCAGAGTCTGCTGGGGACCTGGACCAAGGCTTCCTGGAGAGGGGAGAGGATCATGGGGGGGAAGCAGGGCTGCCCCCACCCCGTCCTCCTTGGAGTTTTCTTCCAACCGCTCCCCCGCCAGATTTGCACTTTAATTTCAGCATCCCTGGGGGCAGCTAGGAGACCATCCTGGCTGGTGACAGAAGGGCTCTGTCCCTCTCCATTCCAAAGTGGCCCCCCCACCCCCTGACAGGACAGGGAAGAGCTGCCGGCCGCGGGAGGGGTGGTGACTGCGCGAGATCGCCTGGGTCGCTCAGGCTAGCACAATGCCGTGACCTGTGTTCCTTACGTGTTCGTAGTCGCCATCTGCTCTGGTCTGGTAGGAAGGCGGGAGCTGTGGGTGAACTTCGTAATAATTTTAAATGTGAATGGTTCTGAGCTCCCCGGCCCCTGGTGGGCCAGGCCGAACGTTTGCACTACGTGTCCCAGTGAGGAGTGATTGTCCCTGCTGGGTACTGCTCTGACCCGGAATGTTCCGCGGGGCGGCAGGGCTGGTGGGCGGGGGCCGGGCTCGGAGAACCTTCCAGAGTGCCTTAGTGTCTTTCTATCGTACCCCCCCCCCCAGGAAAGCCAGACCCTCTCCCTGCCTTGTTTACATGATGACTAATTCCAGAAATGGGGGCTGCCCGAGCCGCCTGGACCCGTGGGCAGCCCAGAGCTTGCCGTGTAGCAATTCTAGAGCTGCCTTTTGCTGGACAAGAGGGTCTGGGCCAAGCTGGGGAGGGGGCCGGCCTGGGACCCTCCCCCGAGGGGCTGGGCCAGGAGGAGGCAGCTGGGACAAGTGCAAAAGGTCCCAGATGCCCTGGACACTGAGCCCTCGGTACTTGAATCCGCTGCGTCTGCACCACCCGGAGTTCTCTGTGCTCTCTTCACTTTGAGTTTGGTTTTCTGTCTTACTTTGCCCCAAGTGTGGACAAAGCGGTGTGTGATGGCCTGCTGGGAAGGGCCCGGCTGCCCAGCCGCGTGGGCCCTGTTCCCCCCCGCGTGGGCCCTGTTCCCCCGGGAGGGGGGTCCCGGGGTCGGTGACGTCTAGTGGGGGTGACTGTGCCCCCCCGGGGGTGTGGTGCTTGGAGCCAGGGGAGGGGGCGGTGGGGGTGATGAGGCCCGGCCAGCCGACCTCTGGGTCACGCGGGCCATTCTGTGGACGCCTCTTTGGTGCGGGCGGGGAGAGGCTGGGGCCCTGCGCAGCCGCGGTGAGCAGGCCGTGGGGCCGGCCTCTGGCGCTGTGACTACTGTTTCAGAAAATCGCTGCTGCGGGTTCTCCCACCGGGGCTGGGAGCGCGAGGTGGCAGAGGTGGTCTTCTGTCCGTAGTCTGTCCGCTTTGTTTTGTTTCTTTGGAAAAAAAAAATACAAAGAAAGGCAAACCGCCGGATGGAGAAGCCTCAGGGTGGGTGCCCTGCTTGTGCTGATCAGTCGCTTCCGTTGTTAGCGTTGTGCACGACTAATTTCTATGTCAAAAGAAGCCAAAACTTGCAATACTGTTTTTAGCAGACAAAAAAAAAAAAAAAAAACACACACCTCAGCATAAAGTGTATAAATATTTTTGACTTGAAAATGTGGATGGCAGTGGGTGCAAACACTCTTGGAAGCCGGGCGTGCGCGGGGAGAGGGAGGGGCCGCAGGGCGTTCAGGACCTGTGAATGCCCAGCCGCCTAGGCAGACGCAGCCACAGGCGACGCTAGCTTTGGTTTTCTGTTCTTCTGTAGAGGGAGGAAGCCTCTCCCTCCGTCCTCACTGGCTCCCTCATGTCTGCCCTGGCATCGGGGCCGGGACCCCCGGGGCCACAGCCACAGGTGCGTTCCCAGCCAGCGTGTGGGGGCTCCAGGGGCGCTGGGGGCCAAGGCAGGAGCAGGATGTTTCGTTCATGATAAAAACGGTTTGTAAAATTCACATTTACAGAATAATAAAGTCAGTTCAAATCCCCCCCCCCCAAAAAGCCTATTCATGTCATTTGCCTATTTCCAAACTACATTGTTTTTGTTTCTGTTGACTTTCTTTAGATTTTTCCAGATTCTGAATATTAATCCTTTATCATATGCATAGTTAGCAAATAATTTTGCTTGTTGGCTAATTCACCTTATTGAGTGTTTCCTTTCTTATAAAGAATCTTTAATTGTTATAATCCCATCTCTCTGTTTTTCTATTTGATTGTGTTTTGTGGGTCTTTTTTTGCCTGTGTCAATGCCTTGCAGTATTTCCTGGAACAATCTTTTAGCTCGCTTATGGCATAGATGCATTTTCTAATTCTAATCTGTCGTCTTGTCATTTTTTAAAATCGTCTTTCAAAAAAAGTATTTTTAACTGTCACACAGTTCCTAATTTTTTTGCTGTTTTTGTTTAGGAACTATGTCATTGGTGTAACACTGAAATCAAATTATCAAACATAGGCCATCCTTTTTGATGTAGACATTTTATTCTTTTACATTGTTAATTTAAGAGTATGACTCATTTTGATTCAAATTGTGTAAAGTCTATATATATGATCATTTTTGCATGTTTGTCCAATAACTTTAGGTGGATTTTTTATGTTCTTTAGATTTGTTCTGGGAATCACCTAAGTCACTTAAAATCAGTTTCATCCTTTCAAGTTTTAACTTTCTTCTTCTTTGGGAGGTTATGATTCAGCACTAAATTATGCATTAATTTTTCTTGTTATCAAGACACATACATTCTTAAAATTCTAGTGCTTGCTTCTGGAATGAATGATTCTACCCTGGCTGGAGGGAAGAGGCTTTGTATCCATCTCTGTGAGCTCTGGTATTGTGTCTTATGATCCTATGGGTGGTTCCCTCACAGTGGTAATTTTCCATGCGTGCCCTGATCAGTCCTCAGCTACAATACTCCAGGGTACCCCTACTCATCTCGGGTCTACTCAGTGTGTACATATTTCCTTTTTGGTGGACCATTTTAAATTTTTTATTTTCATTTCATTTATTCTAAAAGTTGCTTGTTTAATTTAAATAATACATTCTTTTATCATAAATTACTTTTGTGAATATTTCCCCTAGTTTTGACCTTTTTCCCTTGACATTGTTTGTCAGAGGAGATGTTTCTCGTTTTCATGATGTCCAGTTAGTATTAATTTATTTCATGGATTTTGCCTTCAATGTTGTATCAAAAACTCAATATCACATCCAAGATTACCTAAAATTTTCTACAATATTATTTTCTGGGAGGTTATTAATTTTGCTTTCTTGTGGTTAGATATAGGACCAATATATTAAGTTAATATTTGTAAAACTCATGCATATATTTTCATTGTATTATATACTTGTGGCAAGAATATCTCTGTTCCATTATATTGCACTCATTCCTTTGTCAATTACCTGCTATCTATACTTGGCTAGATCAATTCTGGGCCTCTATTCTGTGAAGTCATAATGAATGTTAGGTCATAAAATAGTATGGTTTCATTGACAATTCAGATGTCATAATCCTATCATTTTTATGTCATCAACTAGCAATTTTGTTATAGTAATCAATTTCTATGTCATAAGCCTAACAGGTGAAAACAAACCCACCCTGTGATGTCATAATTGTTGTCATAAAAGCATTGCAATATCATAATCATTGGATGTGATTAACCACAACTGTTTTATCATAATAATAATTTTATGTCATAAAAACCTTCACTGTGTCATAATTTGATATGATATACCAGCATGCTAAACTCATAAAAGCCAATGTGACATTATATACCTATCATTGTGATGTCATAAGCCATCTTTGTTAAATAATAATTTCAATGTTATTAAAAGCATTCTGATGTCAAATGTGATGTCATAAAATCCATTGTGATGCCATAGGTCAACCGATATTTAGTCATAATGAATTGTGATATCATACAGCACTATTGTGATGTCATAATCTTTGTAATGACATGTACAAGTATAATGTCATAAAATCCATGTGATGTTTAATCATTGTAATGTCATAGAACTAAAATCGTTACATCATGATAATCACTATGATGACAAAAATCTTTTCTCAATTATTGGGGGACTTTGAATTTTTCTATGATTTTTAAAATACCCAATTGTGTATTTTATGTACTATCCTCTTTCATTTATGATTATTCCCAAAGTAATGTAATTATTTTACCTTCCCTTTATTATTCCTTTTATAAATGTAATTTTACTGATTTATTTTTCAGAACTGCCTTTGCAGTTGATTATCACTCTATTATTACTCTTACCAGATTACTCATTATTTCACAGAATGGTGATGCTTAAGCTATCATGCACACATGCTTTTGGAAAAAGTCTTAAGCCTTTTGATAAGTCACCCTTTTCAGTAATATATTTTTGTTTGTTCTCCTCTTTTATGAGAATTTGTTTTTGATTTCTAAGGGTCTCAATAGAATATCTGAGTCATGTTATCATTATTGTTATTTAGGTAAGTGGTATCATATATCGTTGATTTATGTGTCCTGGAAAAGATTTCATTTCTTTTACCCCTTTTAATGCAATTATAATGGACTATTTTAGCACCTTTTATGATATTGGTTTTTCACTCCTTGTTCTTTTTTTAAAAGTTTTATTTATTTTGGGGCTGGTGCTGTTGCATAGTTGCCTGCAGTGCCGGCATTCCATACAGATGCTGGTTTGAGTACTGGCTGCTCCACATCCAATCTAACTCCCTGTTTTGGCTTGGGAAAGTAGTAGAAGATGGCACAAGTCTTTGGTTCCCTGCACCTGCATGCGAGACCCAGAAGAAGCTCCAGGCTCCTGGCTTTGGATCAGCCCAGCTCTGGACATTGAGGCCACTTGGAGAGTGAACCAGCAGATAGAAGACCTCTGTCTCTACTCTGTCTCTCTCTCTGTGCCTCTCTGTAACTTTGCCTTTCAAATAATAAATAATCTTTTAAAAAAGTTTTTATTTATTTTAACCTCAGAGTTATAAGGAAGGAAGGAGAGGAGGAGGGAGTGGGAGAGGGAGAGAGAAGATTATCTATTGCTGGCACCACAGCTCACTAGGCTAATCCTCTGCCTGCGGTGCCGGTACTCTGGGTTCTAGTCCCAGCTGGGGTGCCGGTTCTGTCCTGATTGCTCCTAGTCCAGTCCAGCTCTCTGCTGTGGCCTGGAAAGGCAGTGGAGGATGGCCCAAGTGCTTGGGCCCTGCACCAGGAGAAAGCACCTGGCTTCTGGCTTCAAATTGGTGCAGCACACCAGCCATAGCGGCCATTTGGGGGGTGAACCAATAGAAGGAAGACCTTTCTTTTTTTTGAGGGGGGAGAATAATTTTTTTTAGCTTTTATTTAATGAATATAAATTTCCAAAGTACAGCTTATGGATTACAATGGCTTCCCCCCTCCCATAACTTCCCTCCCACCCACAACCCTCCCCTTTCCCGCTCCCTCTCCCCTTCCATTCACATCAAGATTCATTTTCAATTCTCTTTATATACAGAAAATCAGTTTAGTATATATAAAGATTTCAACAGTTTGCCCTCACATAGCAACACAAAGTGAAAAAAAACTGTTGGCATACAAGTTATAGCATTAAATCACAGTGTATAGCACATTAATGACAGAGATCCTATATGATATTTTTTTAAAAAATTGATTAATTTTCTATGTAATTTCCAATTTAACACCAAGTTTTTTTTTCATTTCCAATTATCTTTATATACAGAAGATCGATTCAATATATACTAAGTAAAGATTTCATCAGTTTGCACCCACACAGAAACACAAAGTGTAAAAATACTGTTTCAGTAATAGTTATAGCATTACTTCACATTGGACAACACATTAAGGACAGATCCCACATGGGACGTAAGTACACAGTGACTCTTGATCTTGATTTAACAATTTAACACTCTTGTTTATGATGTCTGTAATCTCCCTAGGGTCTAGTCATGAGTTGTCAAGGCTATGGAAGCCTTTAGTGTTCAGAGACTTCGATCTTATTCCGACAGGATCATTGTCAAAGTGGAAGTTCTCTCCTCCCTTCAGAGAAAGGCACCTCCTTCTTTGATAGCCCCATTCTTTCCACTGGGATCTCACTCGCTGAGATCTTTCATTTAGGGAAGACCTTTCTTTCTGTCTTTCTCTCTCACTGTCTAACTCTGCCTGTCAAAAAAAGATTCTCTATCTGTATCTATATCTACATATATCTATATTTGTATCTATCTTATATATATCTATATATATCTATATATATCTATATATATCTATATCTATCTATCTATCTATATATATATATATATGGAGAGAGAGAGAGAGAGAGAGAGAGAGAGAGAGAGAGGTCTTCCATCTGCTGCTGGTTCACCTCCCAGATGGCTTCAACAGCCAAAGCAGATCCAAGCTGAAGGCTAGTTTATCTGAGTCTCCTACATAGGCAGTCAAGATCCAAACTCTTAGGCCATCTTCCACTGCTTTTCCCAGGTCATTAGTGAGGAGTTGGATCAGATGTGGAGCATCTGGTGCCCATATAGGATCCTGGCATCAAAGGTGGTATCTTAACCAATTAAATAAAAAATTCAGTCTCCATGTTGCTTAACAAATTGCTTATTTTTCTCACAGTGATCACAGAATGTATTTTATTATATTTGCATTTCCTTGTCATTTTGTATTTCTGCCTTTGACATTGCATCTACTACCTTTGTGTCACCACTATCAAGAAGCCTGAGCCTTCCATGTTATCTTATGTTATCTTTTTCAGTGTGATGCTATAACCTCATGAAATTGTAACTTAATCACTTTTATGTGCTCATTTTTTCATTGAAATTTAAGGCAAGACCTGACTGTTACCCCTTTATAGGTAACATTTTGCAAATTTTGTTGATGTTTATGGGGCCACAGGTTTGTCATAAATTTCTTTGTGTTAAGGAATTGTCCTTCTATACCCTGTTTGCTTAGAGTTCTCATCATCAAATGCTTTCTCTACATCTATTTAGATAATCATAGAGTTTTTGTTCAGCAGTTTGTTAATGTGATGTATCACATTGATTGATTTGAGAATGTTGAACCACCCCTGCATATCAGGGATAAATTCCACTTAGTCTGGGTGGATGATCTTTCTGATATGCCGTTGGATTCAATTGGCTAGAATTTTGTTGAGGATTTTTGCATCTATGTTCATCATGGAAATTGGTCTGTAGTTCTATTTATTGTATCTTTTTTTCAAGTTTAGGAGTGAAGATGACACAGGCTTTGTAGAATAATTTAAAAGTATTCCCTCCCTTTCAGTTGTTTTGAATAGCTTGAGAAGAATTGAAGTTTGTTCTTCTTTAAATGACTGGTAGAATTCAGCAGTGAAGCCACCTCGTCCAGGGGTTTTTTGTTAGGGAGATCTTTATTACTGATGCAATTTCTTTCTTGGTTATGGATCTGTTTAGGTTTTCTATGTCTTCAGGGCTCAATTTAATGAGGCTTTATGTGTTGATGAAACTATCCATTTTGTCTGTTTCTGTTTTGTTGGCATACAGCTCTTTGTAGTAATTTCTGATAATTCCTTTTATTTCTGTGTTGTCTGTTGTTACATTTTCTTTTTTATATCTAATTTTATTAATTTTGATCTTATCCCTTTATTGTTTAGTTGGGTCAATTGTTTATTTTTGCAAAGAACTAGCTCTTTATTTTGCTAATCTTTTGTATTTTTTGTTTCAATCTTGTTTATTTCTGCTCTAATTAATTATTTATTTTCTCCTACTAGTTTTGGATTTGTTTTTCTGTTATTTTTCTTGGACCTTAAGATGCAATGATGGCTGATTTATTTGGTGCCTTCCTAAATTTTTTATATAGGCACCAGTTGCTTTAAACTTTCCTCTTCACACTGCTTTTGCTGTATCCCATAGGATTTGATATATTGTGTTGTCACTTTCATTTGTTTCCAGTATTTTTTTTTTAATTTTTTCTTCTGATTCCTTTTTTTGACTCTATTCATTCAGGAGCATATTGTTCAATCTCCATTTGTTTGTATATGTTCTTAAGAGTTCTAAGTTGTTGATTTACAACTTCATTCCATTGTAATCTGAGAAGGTGTGTGGTATAATTTTGATTTTTGTGAATTTGCTTAAACTTGCTTAATGGCATAGTATGTGTCTATCCCAGACCAAGTTCTATACACTGGTGAGAAGAATGTGTATTCTGAAGCTTAGAGTGGAAAGTTCTGTAGATATCTTCTAAATCCATTTGGTCAGTGGTGTCAATAACTCTGTTGTTTCCTTGTTCTTTGTCTCTCTGGTTGATCTGTCCTTTGCTGACAGTGAAGTATTGAAGTACCCCATGACTATTGTATTTGAATCTACGTCTCCATTAAGATCCATTCATGTTTCTTGTATGTAGCTAGGTGCCTTGTAGTTAGGTGCATATATGTTTATAATTGTCATTTCTTCAAACTGAATGGATCCCTTATCATTATGTAATACCCTTCTTTGTTGCTATTAAATGTTTTATGTTAAAATTTATTTTTCCTGATATTAGGATTTCTACACCAGCTCTTTTTTTTGTTTCTATGGTCATGGAATATCTTTTTCACTCTGCAAGTATCATTCTTGGTGAGATGTGTTTCTTGTAGGCAGCAAATAAATTGATTTTTTTAATCCATTCAGCCAGTCTATAACTTCTCACAGGAGAGTTGAGGCCATTTGTATTCAAGGTGTCTATTGATAAGTAACTTTGCCCTGCAGTTTTTCCATTAATATTCTTTTTTTTTTTTTTTTTACTTAGGGGTCCTTTGTAATTTTATTGAAGAATTTTCTTCCTTCACATTTCTTCACAGTGATGACATTGCTTCTGTGTGCAACACATCATTAAACATCTTTTATAAATTGGACAAGTGATGGGAAATTATTTAAATTTCTGTTCATTATGGAGGGTCTTTATTTCACCTTTGTTTATAAGGGAGAGCTTTGCAGCATACAGTATTCTGGGGTGACAGTATTTTTCTCTTATTACTTGGAATATTTCTTGCCATTCTCTCCTAGCATGTAAAGTTTCTGATGAGAAGTCCTCTGTAAGTCTAATTAGAGATCCTCTGAAGGTAATCTCACTTTTCTCTCATCCACATTTTAGAAACTTTTCATTGTGTGTTATTGTGGAGAATTTTATCACAATGTGTCGTGGCAAAGCCCTTTTCTGATCATATCTATTTGGAATTCTATATGCCTCTTGTATTTGGATGTCCTTTTCTTTCTCCAAATTAGTTTTCTAGTATTATTTAACTAAAAGGGCGTTTTTGTTTTTTTTTTGACAGGCAGAGTGGACAGTGAGAGAGAGAGAGACAGAGAGAAAGGTCTTCCTTTGCCATTGGTTCACCCTCCAATGGCTGCTGGGGCCAGCGCACCGCGCTGATCCGAAGGCAGGAGCCAGGTGCTTTTCCTGGTCTCCCATGGGGTGCACTCCCAGGCCACAGTAGAGAGCTGGTCTGGAAGAGGGGCAACCAGGACAGAATCCGGCGCCCTGACTGGGACTAGAACCCGGTGTGCTGGTGCCACAAGGTGGAGGTTTAGCCAATTGAGTCACAGCGCTGGCCTTAAAAAGGCCTTCTAATTCATTCACTATTTCCTCACCTTCAAGAACTCCTAAGACCTGTATGATGGCTCATGTGATGGCATCCTGTAGATCCCCAACAGTAGTTTTTTTAGTTTTTTGATTTCTTATTGTTTTTGTTCTGTCTAAAATTTCCAGAGATTTGTCTTCTTGCTCAGATTTTCTTTCTTCTAACTCAATCAGTTATTAAGACTTTCCACTGCATTTCTTATTTGATCTGCTGAATTCTTTCATTCCTAGTATTTCATTTTTTAGAAAGCTTGTTTTTATTATAACTGCTCTATATACTATGTCTTGAAATCTGGTTTTTTGATGTCTCCAGTTTTGTTTTTTGTTTTTTGTTTTTTAATTATTTAAGACTGCCTCAACTATTCAAAATGTTTTTTGTGTTTCCATATAAACTTTAGCATTATTTATTCTAGAACTAGTAGTGCCTATGATATTTTGATTGGAATTGCACCTAATCTTTAAATTGTTGAGTAATGTGGACACTTTGATAATATGAATTTTTCTAATCCACAAACATAGTAGAGTTCCATTTTTTGTGTCTTCTATTTCTTTCTTTAATATTTTATAATTTTAATTGTAGAGATCTATGATATCCTTGGTCAAATATATTCTAAGATATTTAATTTTTTATAACTATTGTGGATGGTACTGATTGTAAAAGTTCTTTCTCAGCTATAGCATTGTCTGCTAAACTACTGAATTTTGTGTGTTGACTTTTATATTCTGCAACTTTACCAAACTCTATTATGAGTTTCAGTAGTCTTTTGGTGGAGTTTTTGGTTGCATTATATATAAGATCATATTACCTGCAAACAGGGATCATTTGACTTTATCTTTTCCAATTGATGTCGTTTTGATTTATTTTTCTTCCTTAATGGTCTGGTTAAAACTGTCAGAACCCTCTTGAATAGCAGTGGTGAGAGTGCACATACTTGTCTAGCTCTGGAGCTCAGGGAATTGCTTCCATCTTCATTCCATTTAGTATGAGGTTTGCTGTGGTTTTGTCATATTTGCCTTGATTGTGTTAATGAATAAAGGCTTTTATCATGAGAGGATTTTGTATTTTATCAACTGATTTCTCTGCATCTATTGGGTTAAGCAAATGCTTTTATTCTATTTGTTAATGAGATGTGTTGTATTTATTGATTTGCATATATTGAGCCATTCTTATATACCAGAGATAATACCACTTGGTCCAGAATGATCTTGCTGATGTGTTGTTGGATTCAACTACCTGATATTTTGTTGAGGATTTTGTATCTGTTCATCAGAGATGTTAGTGTATGGTTAGTTTTCTTTGTTGTATCTTTTTTGGTTTTAAAATTAAAGTGATGTTGACCTCATACAAGCAGTTTGGGAAGATTCTTTCCCTTTCAATTGTTTTGAATAGTTTGAGAAGAATTGGAATTACTCCCTGTTTAAAAATTTGATAAAAATCAGCAGTGAAGCCATCCAGTCCTAGACTGTTATTTGTTGGGAGAAACTTTGTTATTGATTAGATCTCCCTCTGAGTTATTGTCCTGTTTAGGTTTTCTATGACATCAGAAATAATTTTATGTAGATTGTATGAGTCCTTTATTGTTTATTGAATCTCTGTCTTGGCTATCAGTCTCTTAGAGCTTTCTATACCTTCAGCAACCGATTATGCAATTGAAACACCAGTTAGGGTGGCTATTTTCAAACAAAAATAAATGCTGGTGATGATGTGGAGAAAAAACAATCTTTATACATTTTTTGGTTAGAAATAGTATTTATTATTCTCACCACCCCCCGTACAGATCACTTCTCAGAAACAAGAAGATATTATCCATGTCCTCACCAGTTAGTCTGTAGAAAATAAACTTAACTCACATCCTATCAACAATGTATTTCTATCATTTTTAAAACAATAGCCATTTTATTCTTCCATGTTAATTTAAGAATGGATTCAAGTTTTATATTTTGGATCAAATCAAGACAATCTTTGTTTATAGGTAACAGTTTTTGAGACAGAGCCCTCCCCACAAACCCTAAAAAATTCTGTATCCTAAGTTAAAAACCCTTCTTGTACATTCAGCAAACTTTACATTGGAAAAAAAGAATAATTCAGATAGGTATCTACTCTCATGCACAATGTAAGTCTAGCTGAGCCTCTACACTTTGCTGTTTACATAAAATAAATCTCCTCTTATCAAGTTACAATGGTATTTCCTTGAAATGTAGATATGAAAGCTATATTTGTTATCCTTTGACGTTTGCTGCTCATTTTTTAATGTGCAATGAAACCATCAGGACAAGCTACATCTCATGGTGTTTTCCCTTCCCCTCAGCTATTTCTCTCTAAAAAGCTTAAATCCTCTCTCAAATCATGCACAGATACACTGAAAGCACAGGAAAAAATGTTTTAGCTTGTTAATATAATGCCCTTAAGTTTGCTGACATAATGCCCATATTTGAACTTTGAAGTATAAAATCAGAGATAAAGCATCACTTAATTCTTACAGTACATTATTACTCAATCAACAGTGTCCCACCGACTCACAAGTTCCCTGAACTGGTTGTCTTCTCTGCATCTAGGAAGTTTATAACCAATGACTTAATCAAAGGATGTGCTTGTAACAGGCTGCTGGTTTAATTTGAGAATTAGATGTTTCTTTTTTTGTGAGCTATTTTCAAATATAGAAATGCTACAAGTCACATAGGAACCATTAATTTTATTTCCTATTAACTAAAGGAAGAATTTATTCAAATAAAATTCTACAAGACAAAATATGAATCTATATATGTATATTTAGATGTGTACATGTATTTTATATTGAACCTAACTAAAGTTTTATAAGCAATTCTAACATAGTTCTGGTTACATATTCCTAAAGATTCAATTGCTTTGAAGATATATGTCATAAAGAGGCTTACACAACAGGCAAAAATTAAGAACAAAGATGATCATTGAGGTTTCTCAGTATTACTTCAAAAAGCTGTTTCTTTCCGCTATAGAAGAAAACTATACCTTTCTTTATCTTAGGAAAAAAATATAAAAAGATAGTGCTATCATGTAAAGGATTCATAAAAAAACTATACTGTATATCCCATAAAAGTCATACCTACTTAAGGTAAATCACAATTATGGTTTTTATTGTAATATGGACATCACCATCGCCTCTCTTCTTTAATAAGGAGAGGATTTAACTTTGGAACTTACTTAACTAGTCACAGAAATTCAAATCCCAGTATCAACAAGTTAAACAAGATTACAAAATAAGGCATTCTCACATGACAGTCACAGGCCTAGGGAAGGGGGCTCTTATTTTTACCATTTATATAATCTAAGCATTATATAGAAGGCAATCTTTACCCAAAGCCAATGAATTGTTATTTGCCAGGGGAACATAAAACCATACATAAAATCCTCAATTTTGGCTATTTCTCCTACTGCCATAGAGACTGAGCTGAGCTATTTAACAAAGCTCACTACAAGCAATGGGGATGAAATGTCTTTGGCTACACTATTTCTAAGCCTGTAGGTCAACACTAAATGATTTTTCAATTACACAGGAAATCCCATTTGACAAAATCCCTGTAGTGTTACTTAGGCACTCTCATAATTCTTTATATTTGTGTATAAGTGTAGCAGTGCCCCCTTTTTTTGCTGATTCATTTTTTTTTAATTTTTGCTATTTGTTTTTCATTTTTCTTAATTCTCCTGCATGTTATACATTGTGTTCATTTTTAAAAATTATTTACATTAAACCACTTTCATTTTTATTTGAAAGGGAGAGAGAGGCAGAGAGAGACAGAGAGAGGGATCTGCTATCCACTGATCACCTCACAAGTGCCTTCAACAACTAAGATTGGGTCAGCTCTAGCCAGGAGCCCTGAAGTCAGTATGGATCTTCCACATAGGTGGCAGCATTGCAAGCAGTTGAGTCATCATCGACTGCCTCACAGGTATGCACGATGTGCCTTAGTAAGAACATGTATCAGAAGCAGAGGAGATAGGCACAAAGAAGGCACTCAGATGTGTGATATGCTTCCCCATGTGCTGTATTAAGTGCTGTACTAACATGTACCTTTTGTTCATCATTTTGAAGAATCAAATCTTAGTTTCATTGATTTTCTGTATTGTTTTTCTCTTCTTTGTGCTGTGTATCCCTGCTCTAATCTATATTATTTTCTTCTACTATCTTTAAGTTCACTGGGTTCTTTTTCTACTGCATAAGGTAAAAACTTAGGTATTTGATTTGCAAAGTTTACTTATTTTTTTCATGTGAGAGCTTAGAGCTATATATTTCCATTTTTGCTTAGGTTTACCAGGATCCCATTGGTTTAGGTACACCGTGTTTCCTTTTTCTCAGGATATTTCCTAGTTTCCTTCATGACTGTTTTTGTTAATCCACTGGTTAATATACATATATTTATAAGTTTTCCCACTTCCATTGCTTTTGGTTTATTTTGCTCCACATGACCCTAAATGATAAGTGCAGTGATTGCAGGCATTTTAACTTATCAACACTAGTATTGTATCCTAACATGCTCTGTTCTAGAAAATGTTTTGAATTACACTTCTACCAGTAGTTATTCTGCTGTTCTTATTTGGAATACACACATGAATGTATCTGCACATATATGTTCCACTTAATCCAAAGCAGTATTCTGGTCCTGTTTTTCCTTATTGCACTACTCTGATTGTTCTATTTACTATTAAATGTAGGATGTTATCACTCTGACTGCACCCATGCCTGGTTTCTGTATTTAGAGGTGTAAATATTGGTGAATATACCTTTATAACTCTTATAGTTATTAATGGACTGACCATTTTGTCGTATTTTATCTTTATATCTTATAGCAGTTTTTGTCATAAAATCCTACTTTTATTTTTTTCCTTGTCTTCTTTCTTTAAAGATTTATTTATTTGAAAAGCAGAGTTACACAGAGGCACAGGCAGAGAGAGAGGGAATGCTGTTTCACTCCCTAGATGGCTGCCATGGCTGGAACTGCACTGATCTGAAGCCAGGAGACAGGAGTTTCTTTTGGGTCTCACACTCAGGTACAAGGGCACAAGGACTTAGGTCATCTTCTGGTTTCCCAAGCCATAGCAGAGATCAGGATGGGAAGTGGAGTAGGCAGGACTTGAACTAGCACCCATATGGGATGCCAGCACTGCAGATGGTGGCTTTACCTGCTATGCCACAACGCTGCCACCAATCCTATTTTCTTATAGTGATAAGTCTCTTCTGTTCTCTTTTGATGGCTAATTTCATGATACACATTTCTCCATCCTTTAAGTTTCAAAATATGAAAATGTTTATATCTGAAGTATCTTATCTTATTAAAGATTTATTTATTTATTTGAAAGTCAGAGTTACACAGAGAGAGAAGGAGGAGCAGAAAGAGAGAGAGAGAGGTCTTCCATCCACTGGTTCACTCCCCCGAAGGCTGCCATGACCCATCTGAAGCCAGGAGCCAGGAACTTCTGAGTTTCCCAAACCATTGCAAGGGCTGAAGGACTTGGGCCATCTTCCACTGTTTCCCCAGGTCTTACCAGAGAGCTGGATGGGAAGTGGAGCAGGCAGGACTTGAACAAGTGCCCATATGAGTTGCCGGGACTTCGGGCAGCAGCTTTACCCACTACACTAGAGCACTGGCCATTGAAGTGAGCCCTTTATAGACACTATATAGTTTAACTTCTGTTGACTTTTATCTAACATTTCTCATTGGTAAATTTTATCAATGTACTTACAAATTAATTATGATAATAAAGTGCTTAGTTTTGCCATGTTGTTTTCTGATGTCTCCAGGTCTTATTTCTTTTACTGTGTTGCCTACATTATTGGTTTCCTTTATGTTTAATTGATTTTTTATTACTCTTTCATTTCCTTTTTTAGACAAAATATTTTATGGCTATTATGGGGATTATAGATATTGTTCTAAAATTGTAATGCTTCATGTTAAACTGATACTAACAACTTCATGTACATACATATATTCCAGTTCTTTGTAGTTTCTTGTTTATTCATAATTAATGTTACATCATTAATGTTTATGTTATTGATGTCACAGATTACTTCTTTATATACCATGTACTATTAACATAGATTTACAATATATTATGATTTAAATTTTAAAACCCAGTAGAAGAATTAAAATGGAATTAGAAACCAAAATTTCAATAATACTGATGTTTATATCTTTTTATTTATCAATCCTGGGGAAGTTTCTATACTTATATGTCTCTGGTTTAAAATATAGTGTCCTTTTACCTGCACGGAGAAAATCCCATCTAGTTCTTCCACAAGTTGCAGGGATACAAGTACATGAGCCATCATATGATGTTTTCCCTGACACATTAGCAGAAAACAAAATCAGAATCAGAGTAGTCAAGACTTGAACCAGGCACTTCTATGCAGGATGTGGGCACTGAAATTACTGGCTTAATCCAGTGTTCCACAATGTCTACCTCTTCATTTTGTAAAATTAGAAAATAAACAATACTCCAATTTTACTCGTTTTCAAAACTGTTTTTGATTATTTAGATTATATGGAAAGTCTCTATGAACTGAAGGATGAACTTTTCCCTTCTTTCAAAATTCAGTTGGAATTTTGACAGCCACTTTGAATCTGTACATTGTACTGGGTAGTATTGCTTTCTTAACAATAGTAATTATTCCAATGCATTGATGTGGGCTATCTTTCCATTTACTGATGTATTGTTTAATTTCTTTCACCCTAATTTTACAGTTTTAAGTGAACAAATCTTTAATCTCATTGGTTAAATTAATTTCTAACCATTTTATATATTTGATGATTTTTATTTTATTTTATTTTTTTTTAATTTTTGACAGGCAGAGTGGACAGTGAGAGAGAGAGAGAGAGAGAGAGAGAGAGAGAGAGAGAGAAAGGTCTTCCTTTTTGCCATTGGTTCACCCTCCAATGGCCACCACGGCTGGCACGCTGGGGCCGGCGCACTGTGCTGATCTGAAGGCAGGAGCCTGGTGCTTATCCTGGTCTCCCATGGGGTGCAGGGCCCAAGGACTTGGGCCATCCTCCACTGCACTCCCGGGCCATAGCAGAGAGCTGGCCTGGAAGAGGGGCAACCGGGACAGAATCTGGTGCCCTGACCGGGACTAGAACCCGGTGTGCCGGCGCCGCAAGGCGGAGCATTAGCCTGTTGAGGCACAGCGCTGGCCAATATTTGATGTTATTTTAAATGGAATTATTTTATACATTTTACTTTAAGATTATTCATCATATGTTAATAAGAATATACCTGATTTTTCATTTTGATCTTTCTTCATGAAGTGTTCTGAATGAATTTCTAAGATCTAACTATCTTGTTATCAATGAATTGGGCTTTTCTACAAGTAAGATTATTCCATCTGTAAAGACACTGAATTTTTTTGTTTGTTTTGCATGGGAGTATTTTTGCTTTATTTGTTCTGGCCATAATACTGCAATGTTTATGACAAACAAGAAAAACAAATATTTTTATTTATTTCTATCTTTGTGGAAAAGCTTCACTATTTATAATCGGGTATGATGTTAACTATAGATATATTCTACGTTCTTCTATTTGCATTAAGAAATTTCCAGTTTATTTATTCCACAAATGGGTGATACACTTTGTCAATTTTCTTCTTGCATCAGTTGATAATGTATGTGCTTTCCTCTTGATTCTGTGGATATGATGCACACATTTATTTTTGTGTGCTGAGCCATTCTTGCACTCCGTGAATGAAGTCCACTTTCATTTTTTATTTTTTTTAAGATTTTATTAATAACAATTGCACATACGTATGGGGTACATTGTGACATTCATTTTTCTCTTCATGCTCCTAGAAGCATTTTTGTAAATTTATTTGTAGATTCAAAATTTTTAATATTTTGTCATATTCACTTCATATGTAAGTATTATATATGCATTCAAGCATATTATTTTGTGTTAAAATTGAAATATTAATGTTATGTAAATTAGTACTCATTAAATTATTGTAAAGTGGAAAGGTATACATAGATAGTATAATTCAGTGAATGCCAAATTTATAACTATGTATATACCAAATAACATGGCATCTACACATTTTCTATACTCTGTATTACCTTCTACAAATAAGAAAATATAATATTGTGTTTTGTGTCTTTTTTACTTCATTAGCATAATTATCTCAATTTCCATCCATATTGATACACATATCAGAATTTCATTATGTTATGATTGAGTAATATTCCATCACATATGTCTGTATATATATATATATGCACATATAAGTATGTATATCAAATTTTAATTATCCTTTTATCATTTAATGGACCTCTAGGTTGATTCCATATCTTCTCCATTGTGAATTTGGGTGTTATAAATATGGGAGTACAAGTATGTGTTTCATTCCTTGAATCCATTTCCTATGTATATATTCCCAGAAAAGGGGTAGCTGAATCCTATGATAGACCTATTTTTCACTTTTGGGGGAGTCTTCATAATCTTTTCCCTAATGGTTTTACTAATTTGCCGCCACATCTCAGTGTATTATGGTGTCCTCTTCTCTACAACATCACCAGTATGAGTAATCATTTGATTTTTGGATGACACCCATTTTAATAATAGTGAGATGACACCTTGTAGTATTTTGATTGCACTTCCCTAGTGCAATAAAATTCTAGTGTACCTGAAGATTTTTTCATATGTCTATTGGTCACTTGTATTTCCTCTGCTGGGAAATGCCCATTCACATCTGTTGCTGACCTCTTTACTGGATTGTCTTTTTTGCTGTTGTTGTGTTTCTTGAGCTCATAATTTATTCTATATATTAACCAGTTATTAGATACAGATTGCAGATATTCTCTCTCATTCTGTCAGTTTTCTCTTCAATATGCATATGTTTATAAGTTTGATATGCTCTCATTTATCCATTTATAATTTATCTTTTGGAAAGCAACAATATGAAATAGATGAAAAGTTGCCAAACCAGTAAATTTTTTTGAAATTTTTGATTAAATGAAGAATATACATTTATTTCACTTTTGGCATCAAAAATTACTCATTAAAATATGAGAATCATTAGAAAACCAGCATAATACCACATTAATGAAGAAATTCACTATATCAGCAATACCTGGCTTACATCATACTTTGCAACTTGTGGAATAAAATTGGCATTGATGTTAGGAGAATGGCTAATAATTAGAAACTGAGTTTGTATTGTAGAGACAGAGAGATATCTTCCATACACTATTAACTCACCAGATGGCCACAACAGCCAGTGCTAGGCCAAATCAAAGATAGGAGCCAAGAGCTTCATCTGGTCTACTATGTGAGCAACAGGAACTCAAACACTTGGGCTATTTTCCAGTCCTTTCACCAGGAAATTAGCAGGGAACTGGAGCAGCTGGGACAGGAACCATGGCAATGTGAGACGCTGACATCACAGGCAGGCTTTACTGGCTATACCACATTGCCAGATCCTGGAAAACTTTTTCACTACAAAGATTATCCTACTATCTTCTAATCACTTCTACATGAGCATGGAGCAATGGCTATATGTATTAATCATAACTATGATTATGTACTAGAATGGTAGTCAATAAGAATTAAAGTTTATATTGTTGTCTTTAAGTATATATGCTAAAATCTAACACTTAAATCATTATAAGTGTACAATTAAGTGACAAGAAATATATCACATTGCATTGCAAACATCAGCACCATTCCCCTAAAGGATTTTTTTTTATATTCCCCATAGGAAGTTTTTATAACCATAAGTCAGTAAGTCCCTGTTTCCCTACAACAACATATCCAATCAATAACAGCTCTACTTTCTATATCTATTTATTCGTCTATGTTAGTGCCTCATATAAGTCAAGTCATACAATATTTTTCTTATTACTGGTTTATTTAATGTAGCATAATGTCTACCAGGTTCATTTATGTGGAGAATTTGTCCACATTTTCTTTTTAAAGTTCAGTGGTTTCTTCCCCCCATAAAACTAAGATATTATCTCATACAAGTTGCTCACTTCAGACTTTGGGAAGAACACAACTCCAAACTAAAAGGCAAGCTCCTTGCTACACTCCAAGCCACTCACAGGAAGAAGCTTCCCTTTGTGAAACCAGAAGCTCCCTTCACTGGCTTATCACTAGCTCAGATGCCAGAGTGAGGGATTCTTGGTGGAATCTGGCATTACTAGAAGAGCTTTGCAGACACAACAAAAGACTGGCACAGGTGTTTCTGTCCTTGGGGCGTGTCTCTCATATATTTGGGCACTGTTGAGCAGGTATGCCTAGTGTAGCCTGGTGAGATGATGTGTACATGGCCCCTAAGAACTGGCCTGCAATTTTCAGGCTAATCAGTGGAGCATCATGGACTGTGGCTGGATAGTAATGGATTCAATGTTCTGCAAAGAAGAGTCATGCTATAGGCTGTGGGGTGCTTGGAACTGAGAGCCCATGAGTGATTGTCCAGGCTGTTATATCATAGTCATTACCAGATGTTCCTGTGATAGTGTAGGAACAGGAGCCCCAGGCCCCGGGACCAGCATACCAATGGACACTACTCTTTCTCTGGGCTGGGAGACTGCATTGCTACCATCGGCATTACTATGGCTTGAAAATAATTTTCAGAGGCTTAATTCTCATTACGAAATAGAGGATTGAACCTTTATAGAGTTTAGAGGTGGGTCCTTTGGGGGATTATTGGAATTAGGTGGGGAATCAGGGAAATCTCCCATAATTGAGTACTTGTGCTTTAGAGAAAACACAGAGACTAAGGAGACACTTGCATGCTCCCTGTCTCTTGCCATGCAGTGCAAGGATCTGAAAGCAAGGAGGAGGCCATTAACAGATGAAGCTCCATATCCTTCAGCCAGACTGTGAGACAGAATGCACCTCTTCTCTTTATAACTTGCTCATTCTCTTACAGGGTGGTATTGGGTACAGAAAAAATAATGCATATACAAATACCCCATTTGTTTATCCATTCATGCTTTCCTGGAAACTTGGGTTGCTTCAACCTTTTATCTTTTGTAAGTAAGACTGTTTTGAACATGTGTGTGTGAATATCTATTCCAGCTCCTGCTTTTACCTCTTCAAGTGAATTCCTAGGACCAGAATTTATGATAAATACTGGATAATGCAGTAATTCAGTTTAGGTTTTCTAGGATATTCAGTACTACCTTCTATGTTGGTTCTATGCTTTTATATTCACATCAGCAATTCTGGTTCACTCCCCCAATGCCACAAAATCTGGGACTGGCCCTGTTTAAAGACAGAAGCCTGGGGATCAATGTAGGTCTAACACATGGGTTGCAAAAGCCTAACAACTTGAGCCATCACCTGCTGCTTCCTAGGATGTGCATTAGAAGAAAGCTTGATCATAAGAAGACATGCTAGGGCTGGCACCACGGCTCAATAGGCTAATCCTCCACCTGCGGCGCCAGCACACCAGGTTCTAGTCCTGGTCGGGGCACCAGATTTTGTCCCAGTTGCCCCTCTTCCAGGCCAGCTCTCGGCCGTGACCCGGGAAGGCAGTGGAGGATGGCCCAAGTGCTTGGTCCCTGCACCCCAACCAGGAGAAGCACCTGTCTCCTGGCTTCTGATCAACACAGTGCACCGGCCACAGTGCGCTAGCTGCGGCGGCCATTAGAGGGTGGACCAATGGCAAAGGAAGACCTTTCTCTGTTTCTCTCACTGTCCACTCTGCCTGTCAAAGGAGAAGAAGAAGAAGAAGAAGAAGAAGAAGAAGAAGAAGAAGAAGAAGAAGAAGAAGAAGAAGAAGAAGAAGAGGAAAAAGAAGAGGAAGAAGAAGAAGACATAGAAGAAGACATGCCAGTAATCCTCCACCTTGCTGCACCGGCACACCGGGTTCTAGTCCCGGTCAGGGCGCCGGATTCTGTCCCGGTTGCCCCTCTTCCAGGCCAGCTCTCTGCTATGGCCCGGGAGTGCAGTGGAGGATGGCCCAAGTCCTTGGGCCCTGCACCCCTGGGAGACCAGGATAAGCTTCTGGCTCCTGTCTTCGGATCAGCATGGTGCACCAGTCATGGTGGCCATTGGAGGGTGAACCAATGGCAAAGGAAGACCTTTCTCTCTGTCTCTCTCTCACTGTCCACTCTGCCTGTCAAAAAAAAGAGACATGCCAGAACTCACACCAGCACTCAAAATGGGATGCAAAGCTCCCAAGTGACAGCTTAATCCATTAGGTAACACCTTCCCTTAATACAAACATATATACACATAAACATATGTTTATATTTATCACAACATAATTTAAGTAGTATTGGTAGACATATAATATAGAGAATTTTTCAGTGGAATAATTTTATTTATGACACTTAAAATTTAGTATATATATATATATATGTGTGTGTGTGTGTGTGTGTATGTACATATGCAATCAACATATGAATATATGACTGATGTGATAATTTTGATTTAAGTCATACATAATTTAAGGAAACTAGGAGAATATAGGCCAGGAATTTGGCACAACGGAGTAAGCTGCTGCTTCTGATACTGGCATCCTGTTTTAGCACCAACTTCAGTCCTGGTTGCCCCACTTACAATCCAGCCCCCTGATAATGTGCCTGAGAAATCAGAAAAAGATGCATTACATGTTTGGGCCCCTGTCACCTACAGGGACGACCCAGATGAAAGCTCTTGCTTTGGTCTTTCTTAGCCCCAGCTATTGTGGTCATTTGTGAGTGAGCAAGCAGATGGTAGGTCTTGCTCTTTATGTCCTTCTCTGTAACTCTGCCTTTTAAATATGGCTTTTAGAAGAAATTAGGAGAATAAACAAATGTATATTTCTTTTTATCTACTCACACACATATAAACTGTGATGTCCATGAAACCTAAAAACATATGCAACTGATAAATGAGATTATCTGAAAGATCAATATTAAATATATATTACTGCATATCAGCAAGAAACAAATAGAAAAATTTTAGGGCAATAGGTAGACGATAAAAAAATCGGCAAGAGAAATGGTGAAATAACTACATTATGTGATGTCCTTAAACATTTTTGAAATCAATATTAAAAAATACAAATGACTCAACAGAAAAATACATCATATATCCAGAGAAAATGTAAGACTCTGAATCCAATAGGCAGCCATTGAGTTGTAACTGACTTGAAGCAGGTTACTGCACTGTCCAGGTAGGATCCTCCCAGGAGCAGGAACCAGGGAGGCAGGAGGGAGCCCAGCAGGGGGCAGCACCAGGGTGTGAACCGACCTCCTTCCCCAGGGACGGTGGTACCTGGAGAACGCAGTTTTGATACAGAACCCAGGACTGGCCTCTTATGTTTTCCTGTCAAGACAGGAAGAGATGTGTCAGCGCTGTGGAGGAAGTTCTCACGGCTATCTAAACTGTCCAATCAGGAGTGGTGGTCTTAGTTCCACATAACCACGTGGAATGCTGATGCCACAATTGTCTTCCAATTCTGCAGTGGATAGAGGTATGAAGAGGACCTGGTGCTGGAGATTCCAACAGCAATAATTCGTCTACTGTTCTCTGATCACCTTTTGACGCAGGATTCCGCATGCCTCAGAAGCCTTGAAAAAGTGAGTGTAGGGCAGGCATGGAGGGATGGGGAGGCGGTGTTGGAGGAAGTTGCTGAAACAGGCTGGCAAGAAGCGGGCCTCACAGAGGTCTCTGGAATCTGCGGCTCCATCTCGCTGCCCGCCGGCACTTCCTTGGGCTCCCTCCAGTCCACAGTGCCAGGATGGACTGGCACCCGGGACTCCAGGAGTCCTGTCCCTTTGAGGCGGGGGCTAGGCCTGGGAGCCCAGGAGCCTTCTCTGGGCAGCTGTGTGGTAGCAGCCTCATGTCTTCCTCGATTGTGCAAGGGGAATCGGTAGTCGCCAGGGACAATGCTGTCTGTATAAATGGCATTCATGCAGATGAGGCGCTGTCGTTTATAGGGTGCCCGGTGCCTCCGTTCTCTCTAGGGTGACCTGATTCCCCGGTTCATGAATACGTCAGAAGCAGGGGCTCAGATCATGGACCCTGACCTCTCGGCATAGCTCTTTCTGGGGGTTCTGAGCTCATTTTCTGATGCCAACAGCAGTGTCATGGACTAAGTAAGTTAAGGACAAAACAATTTTATTTGGCTCAGGGTTTTTGTCCAAGTTTTGGGGGGGGATAGGAGGACACTGTAATTTGGTTCTTTTGTATCATTGTAACCCTCACACATTCCTTTGAAAGGCTGTCATTTGTCATTGAATTTTAAAAGTAGAAAATTTAGCTGGTCACATTTATGAGTGTTTTATTTCTGTTGTATAACCTTCCCAATCATGTAGCTACAAGCCTAGATTCCTACACTATTTTTAATTTATATTTTAATATAAGATAATTTTTATTATTGGGATTAATTGACATAATTTTTATTTCTTAAAGGTCTGCAGCCTGATATTTTGATATGTGAAGGGGCATTTAAAAGTTTATGGAAAATTCACATTATCTGCTAGTCTAATTTTTCACAAAAATTTTTGTGTCCCTTGTGCATATACATTATTTAATGGTAGGACAATCAAGCTAACATATCCATCATTTAATAATTTGTAAAAAAATTTAAGCCCTTAACAAGTTGTGAGTATCTATATTCATATTTATTATGTTTTGCTGGATATTAGGTATCAAGGAGTCAATTTCCCATAAGTGCAAATGTATGTTGTTAACTACCATCTTCCTGTTTCCTTCACACTCAGCCCCCAACAACCACCATTCTGTTTTGTGCTTCAGTTCAACTTTCTTAGATTCCACATGTAAGTGAGCTTGTGTGGTATTTATCTTTCTGTGTCTTATTGGAAGCAGACTACTCTCCACATTCATACTTTTGGACCTATGTTGTGACAAAGTGGTAGAATCTATTTAAGGTTGAATGGGATTTCTTTGTGTGTGTCTATCATGTTTTCTCTGTTCATCTGTTGGCAGAAATGTGGCTATTTCCATATCTCATTCTTGTGAATAATGTTCACCTGGATATGGATGTACAGGTGTATCTTTCAGGTAGTGATTTTATTTCCTTTAGATATATATATCCAGTAGTGGGAATACTTTGTCATTTGTTAATTCCTTTTTAATTTTTGTTTGAGGCACATCAATAGTGTTTTCATTAATGAAAATACCAATTTACATTCTCAATTTATGTGTTCCCTTTTCAACACCTCTAGTTCCATACTTGTTATCTTTTTTACTTTTTGATAATAGCCATTTTTATATATGAGAGGTGATAACAGTTGTGGTCTTGATTAGCAGGGCTGAGCCCCTTTTCAAATACCTTTTGGCTGCTTGAATATCTTGATTGAAAAAAAACTGATAATTCTTATTATATTTGCTTTTGAGTTGTATCTGTTCTATTACTCCCTTAATCTTAAGAGATTTGCCAACGTCCTCTCCCACTCTTTTCTTTCTCTTTTTAGTCTCTTTTTAGTCTTTCCTTTAAGTTTTTTTGCAGTCCTACTTCCTTATTTTTGTTTTTGTCACCTATGCATTTGGTGCCATATATAAATCATTGTTGACATTTGGCACAGCCACAGCTGTTTTAGGAATCTGTGAATTGAGTTAGTGGATGGGAGTATTTCTGTGTGTGTGTGTGTGTATGTGTCTCTGTGTTTTTTTTTTCTTTCAAAGTAATTAAGAAATTTGTAAAAATGACTTGGAGTAATTGGTACCAATGAGCAAATAGAAAAAAAAAAAGTATACCAATTTTATGACCCTGAAATGTAATGTCAGAGAGGGGGAATTGTTGCTTATCCTGATTTCATCAGTATAATTTTGATACATGCATGGATCGAAATTGAACACTGTAGGCCGGCGCCGCGGCTCACTAGGCTAATCCTCTGCCTTGCGGCGCCGGCACACCGGGTTCTAGTCCCAGTCGGGGCACCGATCCTGTCCTGGCTGCCCCTCTTCCAGGCCAGCTCTCTGCTGTGGCCAGGGAGTGCAGTGGAGGATGGCCCAAGTGCTTGGGCCCTGCACCCCAAGGGAGACCAGGAGAAGCACCTAGCTCCTGCCATCGGATCAGCGCAGTGCGCTGGTCCCAGCGCACAAGCCGTGGTGGCCATTGGAGGGTGAACCAATGGCAAAGGAAGACCTTTCTCTCTGTCTTTTTCACTGTCCACTCTGCCTGTCAAAAAAAATTTAAAAAAAAGAAATTGAACACTGTAGTCCATAGGTGTGTATAATTATTGTCAACAAGAAACAAACTCAGAACAGCATCTTATTTGGTATGTAAGGTTAAAGGGTGTTAAATATTAAAATTAGCATCACTACTAATATGGTCTTTGTAAGTATTTTATTAACACTTACATAATCTTGAAATAACTGAATTGGTATTTTGTTATGCTGACTGGAGCTATTAGGAGGCAATACTTTACCTTAAATTGGTGATAAATACATATATTAAATTGTTTCACATCAGCAAAATGAAGTATTTCTCTACATGTGTATGGAATTAATTTGAATTAAGACAATATCAAATAAGAAATATGGATTTAAATGGTAGGTTGATTTTGGTGCAAAAATTTCTTGAACTCCAAATAATTCTTTCATACTAAATATTGCTCATGAATTGTAAGGGCCCCTCGTATTTATAGTTTTAAATATTTTTGGACCAAAATTAGTGTACTTTAATTTTATGTTCCATAGAATATGTGAAACCCTCTCATATTTGTTGATTTTCATTTTCTTCTGTGAAGCCCAAACTTAGGAGTCTGCTGACTACAAACTGTCCCATGATGTAAATGATAATTCTGTGATTTGTACTATTTTGGGAGTTACAGAATCATAATCACAGGTCTAATATAAACACATTTCACATTATTGACAGCAAATCCTCATTCTCCATCTCCAGACAACCAATAATCTAAACTTTGTCTCCAGAGATCTGCCTTTTCTGGACTTGTGTTATAATGGAATCATATGGTGTTACAGTATGTGGAGGTTAGCTTCTGATATCTCTCATTTTTCTTTCTTTGAGTTTCATTAACTTTGTGATCTGTCATTTCTTAACTAATTTTGATTGCCAAATAGTATAGCATTATAAAAAATACACTATACACACTGTTTTCCTTAAAGATCAGTATTTGAGTTGCTTTCCCAATTTTGCTTTCATGAATATTGCTGTAATGAGCCTTTGTGTGCATGTGAGCTTTGTATCTGTTAGTTGACTTACCTTGGAGAAAAACTTCTGAGGCAATAAATAATCCCACGTAGAACATGCCGAGAAACTGCTAAGTTATCTCTCAGAGTGGCTACAGAAGTTTACTGGAATTGTATGAGGATTCCATGTTCTCCATGTCTCTGTCAGTGTTTATCTATGGTTGAATCAGTCATTTCACTAAATGTGAAGTGTTATTTTCCTGAGGTTTTCATTTGCATTTCCACAATGACTGTTATTAATATTCTTTTTGAAATATCAGAATGCCTTACTGAAATCACTGCTTTATTTTGAAAATTGTGTGCTTCTTCTTTTTTTTTATTTTTGGTGCAAAATCCAAGATTTTTCTCTTAAATTTCTTAGTGGTATTTTCACTTTGATTCTACCTTGAACATTAATGTTAATTATATTTGCATTATTTTCATTGTCACTATACAGAAATATAATTGATATTTATGTCTTATTTTATATTCTGCAAAATTACTGAATTTTACTTTGAGTTTTTAATGAATCCTTTAAGATGTCTTTTACTTACAAGATTATGTCTTAGTGCATTACAAGTCATAAACATGACTTTTTTGTTTGCATTGCTCTTTTGTTTGCAATCTGGAGATTTTTTCTTCTTTGTGTGATTTCTTAGCTGAACCTTCTACTACACTCTGAATTACAAATGATGAAAGTATCTGCCTTGTTCTCATTGTATAGTTTACTGTAGATTTTCTATAGGTGCCCTTCGTGTGGTGGAAATCCTCTTCAACTAACTTTGTTTAGGGTTTTAATCATGAGTTGAATTTAGTCATTTGTGTTATCAATGACATTATCAAATCTTGATATTTTGTTATCATAGATTATTGTGTTAAAAGTTTATCATTTTTTTTTAACTCGAGAGGCAGAAAGAGAGAGCTCCTATTTTCTGGTTCATTCACCAGATGTCTGCCATGACCACATCTGGGCTGGAACTGGAACCAGAGCCAGAAGCCAGAAACACAATCCTGGCTTCCATTATGGGTCACAGGGACAACAATTACTTGTCCAATCACCGCTGTGTCCCATATTTTTCATTGACAGGAAGCTAGAATCAAGAACCAGAATTGAGAATTGAACCCAAACACTGTAATATAGGATGCAGGCATCTTTAATGAGCATCTGAACTGAGAGGCCAAATGCCCACCCTTAGCTTCTCCATGCCATTCTTTTGTTCTGTGTCTGTTTTATGTTAATACTACACATTTTGATTACTTTTCCTTTTGAATTTAGTAAATCTGAGTCCTCCAATTGTGAACTTATTTTCAACTACATTTGGGGTATTTGGAGCCTTTGACATTCCATGTGAGTTTTCTGTATAGTTGTTAATATTTTCTGCTAACATAAATATTTGTATTTGTAGATCAGATAGGAATATGTTGCTTTTTAATGTACATTTTGTAATCCATGAACATAGGATATTTTCATTTATTTGTGTGATCATTAATTCCTTTCAGTGAACTTTTATAGTTTTCAGTGTTGGAATATTATAAACTTAAGTTTAGTGCTAAGCACTTTATTTATTTATTTTTGTTGCAACTGAAAATCTAATTGTTCTGTTTATTTTCTTTTTCTTCTTAAAATATTTTATTTAGGGCTGGTGCTATGGTGCACTAGGTTAATCCTCTGCCTGCGGCACCAGCATTCCATATGGGCACTGGATTCTAGTCCTGGTTGCTCCTCTTCCAGTCCAGCTCTCTGCAGTGGGCCCAGTGGAGGATAGCCCAAGTGCTTGGGCCCCTGCACCCACATGGGAGACCAGGAAGCACCTGGCTCCTGGCTTTGAATTGGTATAGTTCTGGCCATAGCGGCCATTTGGAGGGTGAACCAACAGAAGGAGAACCTTTCTCTCTCTCTCTCTCACTGTCTAACTCTGTCAAATAAATAAAGATTCTTTAAAAACTATTTTATTTAAATAAGGTGAACAAATTTCATGAGTTTCATATACACAAGTTTAGAAGCATAGTGATACACCCCACCCTAACCTCTCTCCTACCCATGCTTCCAACCTCTCTCCCCCTTCCTTTCTTATTTTTTCTTTTAAATTTTACTATGATACACTTTCAGTTTATGTTTTAATCCCAAGCTTAACCCTGCACCTTAAAATTCAATAAAGAGTAAGTAGAAAAAAAATCACTGTTCCTTGAGTATAGACAAGGCTGTAAACAATTATCACATCTCAAAATGTCACTGTCACTCATATACATTCTTTTTTTGTAATCTGTATATAAGTTTTCATAAATCAGGAAAAGCATGGTATTTGTCTTTTTGGGACAGGCTTATTTTGCTAAACATAATGATTTGCAGTCCCATCCATTTTATTGCAGAAGACAGCATTTTAATCTTTTTTAGGCTGAATAGTATTCCATGGTGCATATATATACCACATTTTCTTGATCCAGTCATCAGTTGATTGATACTGATTTGATGGCATATCTTAGCTGTTGTGAACTGAGCTTCACTAAACATGGGGATAGAGATAAAACAGTTTCATATGCGGATTTTATTTGGCTTGAGTAAATTCCTAGGAGTAGAATGCCTGGGTCATATGTAGATATATTGTCCAAGTTTTGAGGAATCCCTATACTGTCTACATTAATGGTTGTACTAGTTTACATTTCCATCAAAAGTGTATTTGGGTACATTTCTCCCCAGATCCACCTTACTGGTTTTTGATTTTTGGAAGAGAACCATTCTTACTGGGATGAAGTAAAACTTATTGTGGTTATTTTCTTAAAGATTGTTTACATAAAAGAGTTACAGAAAGGCAACCTTCCTTCTACTGATTTACTCCCCAAATAGCTATAATGGTCAGGACTGGGTCACACTGAAGGCAGAGTCAGTAGCTTCATCTGGATGTCCCACATGGTCCAGGACCATGAGCCTCTTCCACTGCTTTCCTGGATGTATTATCAGGAAGCTGGATCATAATTGGAGCAGCCAGGACTCAAACTGGCACCCATAGGGATGCTCACAGTGCAGGTGGTGACTCCACACACTGCCAACAGCACGGCCTCTCACTGTACTTTTTATTTGCATCTTAGTGTCTATTGGTCCTGAGCATTTTTTCATTTTTCATTTTGAATTTTATCCTTTGAAAAAGTCTGTACATGTCCTTTGACCATTTCTTAATTGGATTTTTTGTTTTCTTGTTGTTTAGTTTCTTGAGCTCTTAATAAATTCTGGATATTAATCCTTTATTGCATAATTTGGAAATAACTTCTTTCATTTTGTTGGATACCTCTTCACTTTGTCAAAAGTTTCCTTTGCAGTACAGAAGCTTCTTAGCTTAGCATAATTGCATTCACATAATTTTTTTTTGCTTTTATTGCCTTGCTTCCTGGGTCTTTTCCAAGAAGTCTTTGGCTATGCCAATTACTTGCAGAGTTTCCCTGGTGTTTTTCTTTAGTCATTTGATGGCATTAAGTCATAGATTTAGATCTTTGATCCATTTTGTGTTGACTTTTGTATAAGCTGAAAGGTAGCTGTTTTATTTCATACTTCTGTATGAGTAAAACTAATTTTACCAGCACCAATTATAAAAGAGACTGTCCTTCTCCAAGGGTTGATTTTAGCTTTTTGTAAAATATTAATTTTTGATAGGTGTGAGTTAGTTTCTATGGTTTCTGTTCTGTTCCATTGGTATACATGTCTAGTTTTGTGCCAGTACCAGGCTGTTTTGATTACAATGGCCTTGTATACTATGTTTTGAAGTCTGATATTGTTATGCCTTTAGTTTTGGTTCAATTGTTCAATATTACTTTAGGTATTCAGGGACTCTTTCATTTCCATGAGTTTAGTTTTAGTTTATTCTAGATCTGAGGAGAATACCATTGGCATTTTTCTTGGGATTGCAGTGAATTTGTAAATTGCTTTGGAAAGAATTGACATATTGGTGATATTAATTCTTCCAATCCATGAACATGCAAGTATCTTCCATTTTTTGAGTCTTCATCTGTTTCTTTAATATCTTGTAATTTTCATTGTACAGATTTTTCACATCTTGGTTACATTTATTTCAAGGTTTTTTTTTTTTGTAACTATTTTGAATGGTACAGTTCTTACAAGTTCTTTTTCAGCCACGGCACCGCATATACAAAGGCTATTGGTTTTTGTGTGTTGATTTTATATTTTGCAACTTTATCAAACTCTATTATGAGTCATAGTAGTCTCTTTGTGGGACTCTTGGTTTCACCATATATAGGATTGTATCATTTGCAAACAGGGATAATTGGACTTTCTCCTTTCAAGTTGGTGTCACTTTGGTTTATTTTTCTTTTCAAAATGACTCTGGATAAAATTTTCAGTAAAGTATTAACTAGCAATGATGAGAGTAGACATCCTTGCCTGCATCTTGATCTTGAAATAAATGCTTCCAACCATTCAGTAAGAGACTGGCTGTGAGTCTGTCATATATTGCGCTGAATCTGTTAAGCAATAAAGGTTTTTTCATGAGAGAATGTTGCATTTTATCAAGTTATTCTCCTGCATTTATTCAGATAATCATATGCTTTATTTCTATTTATTACTGTGATGTGTCACATTTATTATTTTCTGTATGTTGATAAATTCCAATTCATCAAGACAAACAACCTCTCTGGTGTGTTGTTGCATTCAATTAGCTAGTAATTCATTGAGGATTTTTGCATCAATGATCATCAGGGATATTGGTCTATAGTTCTCTTTCTCTGTTGTATTCAATCTACATCCCAACTATCCCACACCTAGTCATACGTGTGGAAGAAATTCAATGAGCACATGAAAGAGATACCTCAGCTCCCATATTCAACATTATTCAAAATAAAAGGTATGAAATCAGCATAGGTGCATGAATCGATGAAGAAAATGCAATATATAAAAATAACAGAATGTTTTGGCTATAAAAAGTATGAGATCCTATTATTAGCCACAAAATGGATTTAACTGGAAGTCATTATGTTAGATGAAATCTGACATAGAAAGTTAAATACTGCATTTTATTCTTGTCATGTGGAAGTTTATCAAATGTAGACCTGAAATTGGAATGATGATTACTGGAGACTAAGGATTATGGGGGCAGGATAGATAGGTTGGATAAAGAGTACCAAAACAGAATAAATAAATGTTAATGTTCCACAGCATAATAGGGTAACTACAGCTCATAATAATATATTTTGTGTTTACTGTTTTGAAAACAAATATATTAGTATCACAAAATGGAATCATGGCAGTGATCATGAGGAAAGTGGCATATTCTCATATGAATGGTATTGACATAGACTGTATATTGACATACACTGTATATTGATATATACAGTAACACAGTATTTATAACTATATGCAAATATATATTCATGTCATTTTTATACTCTGCTGATATAAACTTCCACAAATAACAGAAGATATGTGATATAGTTGCTTCTGGGTCTGTCTTTTCACTTAGCATGGGTGTGTCCCTTTTGTAGCAAATGTCAGGAATTCATTATTTTTTTTGAGGCTCAGTCATATTGCATCATGTACATATAATTTGTGCTTTATCTAACTTTCAGTTTATGAACATCTTGACTGATTCAATATGTGGACTTGGTTGCAATAAACATGGGAATAACCCTTTGATATGCTGATTTCATTTAATTTAGTTTTAAATGTGCTGATTTCAGTATAATTTTGTTATATTTCCTTGCATTAGACAATTGATGTTAAAATAAATCCACCCAGAGTTTTTTGAGGTATCTCTATACTGTTTTCCACAATAGTTATGGTAATTCATATTCCCACCATGTCATAGTAAGTATCCTTTTCTCTACAGCCACTTCAGCATTTTTTTATATCTTGATTTTGGCATAATAGCCATTCTGACTTGTGTGAGATTAAAATCTCATTGTGGTAGTAAGAATTTTTATGTTTCTGTTGATTATTTGTGTTTCTTTCTTTGAAAAATATCCATTGCTGTGTTGGCACTGTGGCATAGCAGGTAAAACCACCACCTGCAGTGCCAGCATCCCATATGGGTGCAGGTTCAATACCTGGCTACTCCACTTCTGATCCAGCTCTCTGCTATGGCCTGGGAAAGCAGTGGAAGGTGCCCAAGTCCTTGGGCCCCTGCATCCGCATGGGAGACCTGAAAAAAACTCCTGTCTCCCAGTTTTGGATTGGAACAGCTCCGGCCATTGTGGCCAATTGGGGAGTGAAACATCAGATAGTCTATCTGTCTGCCTCTCCTTCTTTCTCTGTGTAACTCTGACTTTCAAATAAATAAATGAATCTTTTAAAAAATCCATTGCTATTCTTTGCCCATTTCTTACTGGATTATTTTGTTGTTGGTTTTGTGGGCTTCTTATATAGTATGTATATTCATATTTTATCAGACACATAGTTTGCAAACATTTTCTTCCATTCTGTCAATTTTCTTTTGGCTTTTTTTTCTTTTGCTAAGCAGAAACATCTTAAGATTGATAGAATCCCATTTCTTTATTTTTTGTTTTATTGCCTGTGCTTCTAGGGTGTTTTACAAAAAAAAATCTTTGCCTAGAGTAATTTTCTGCAGCAGTTCCCCTATGCTTTCTTCCAGCAGTGTGATTATTTCAGATGTTAATGTTATAGCCTTAATTCATTTTGAGTTGATTTTTTATAAAGTGTTTAAAGTAGAGGTATTGTTTCAATCTTCTGCCTGCAGAAATCCTATTGTCCCAATACCTTTTCAAGGAAATCTTTAGCATGTTTGTCAAAGATTAATTGATTACAAATGAGCAGAGTTATTTCTGGTGTTTCTGTTCAGCATCATTGAGTTAAATGTTTATGCAAGTGCCATACTGTTTTGATTATGATAGCCCTGTGTCTTGAAATCTGGTATTGTGATGCTTTTAGCTTTCATTTGAAGTCTTTTGTATCTCAATCTAAATTTTAGGATTTTTTTCCTGTGGGAGATGCCTTGATATAATTTTGATGGGGATTAAAATGAATGTTTAAATTTGGAGGATATTATGGACACAGAATAATATTAATTTCTCCAATAGTTGAACCATGGAAGATTGTTTTCATTTTTTGTATATTCTGTTTATTTCATTAATATTTTGTGATTTTCCTTGTAGATATTATTGAGATCCTCTGTTGAATGCATTCCATTTATTTAATATTTGGTAGTGTTCCTGAGTGATTTGGTTCTTATAAGTCCTTTCTCAGCCAGATAATTGTTGGTATGTGCAAATGATATAGATTTTTGTGTGTTGATTTTACATCCTGAAATTGCTAAATATGTTTGTAAATTCTAATAGTCTGTTATGAGCGACTTTTTGTTTCCCAGTATAGAATCATATCATCTGCAGTAATGCTTTTATTTCCAGCTTTCCAATTTGTATCATTTTAGTTTCTTTCCTTGCCTTATGTCTCAAAATAGAACTTCAAGAACTGTATTGAATAAAAGTGTGACAGAGGAGATCCTTATCTGGTTCCACATCTTAGTCAAAATAATAGCAACTTTTCCCTGTTCTACATGATGTTGGCAGTGGGCTTGTCATACTTCCTCTATTGTGCTGAGGTATGTTTCTTCTATACATATTTTTTATTATTTTATCTTAAAATGGTATTGTGTTTTTTCAAATGCTTTCTCTGTATCCATTGTGACAATTATATGAATTTAGTGTTTTTAGTTTGTCAATGTTATGCACCACATTAGTCATCAGCGTATGCTGAAATATTCATAAATCACTTTCAGGTACCACACATAAAAAGTAAAATCATTATTTCATCTCAATTTAAGTCAGATTTAAGACATTAGAAATATGAAAATGTATATTATGCAACAGTCTGTTAGATATTATGAAATTTCTTATTGTAAAATGTACTCAATGTGAAATATGAATTTCTGGGACTGGCATTGTGGCATAGCAGGTAAAGCCACCGCCTGCAGTGCTGGCATGCCATATGGGTGCCAGTTCAAGTCCCAGCTGCTGCTCTTCCTGTCCAGTTCTCTTCTATGGCCTGGGAAAGCAGTAGAAAATGGCCCAAGTGCTTGGGCCCTGCACCCACATGAGAGACCTGGAAGAAACTCCTGACTCCTGGCTTCATATGAGGGCAGCTCCAGGCATTGTGGCCAATTGGGGAGTTAGTGAATCAGCAGATGGAAGACCTCTCTCTCTCTCTCTCTCTCTCTCTCTCTCTCTCTCTCTCTCTCTCTCTCTCCTCTCTATGCTTTTTCTTCTCTCTCTATGTAACTCTCATTTTCAAATAAATAATAAATACATCTTTAAAAATATGAATTTCTTTTATCAGCTTTTTCTTTTGTCTATTTGTCATTTTTATTTAATTTCTAACAGATTCTATATGTCTTTTTACTTTTTGTGATAACATATCTTAAATTTGCATTACAGTAAATTGGCTTAATACTGCACAGGATAAGGAGTTTACCAAGCAAAAAGACCCCAGTTTAGTTGGAATGTATACAAAGGCTATAAACCTGTATGAATTTTTGCCAGCTGGTCCTTCATAATTTACTTCAAAGAAACAGAACCCATGATAACATAACAACTAAATATTTCACGTGTGGTTACAAAATAACAAATAAGTTAATTTAGCTTTTAAGCCATTTCCTCCAAGTTTATGCTCATTTTTAACAATGAGTGAGATTTAGGTCAGCAGAAAAGAGACAACAGGCAGGAGAGAGGCCTAAACTGGGCTACTCTGTTCAAAATTATATTTGGCTGTAACAAACCAAAATCAGGAGCCAGGAACTCATTATGGATCTCCCATTTCAGAGAAAGGGATGCAAATTCATGAATCATCACCCACTGCTTCCAAGAATGCTTCTTAGAAGGAGTTGGAATTATTAGAATTTGAACCAGAAGTCAAACCCAGGCTTTCCCAAGAGAGGATATAAGCATCCCAAGAATTGTCTTAATAACTTTACCAAAAGGCCACTCCTCTGTATTATACTTGCCAAAGAAATTAACACATCCAATTATAAAGGGAAGAATGGGGGCTGGCACTTTGGTGTAGTGGGTAAAGCCGTCGCCTGTGGCACTGACATCCCATATGGGCACTGGTTCAAGTTCTGGCTGCTCCACTTCCAATCCAGCTCTCTGCCATTGCCTGGGAAAGCAGTAGAAGATGGCCCAAATCCTTGGGAACCTGCAGCCATGTGGGAGACCCAGAAGAGGTTCCTGGCTCCTGGCTTCAGATCGTTGTAGCTCCAGACATAATGGCCCATTGGGGAGTGACCCAGCAGATGGAAGACCCTCTCTCTCTCTCTCTCTCTCTCTCTCTCTCTCTCTCTCTCTCTCTTTCTCTCTCTCTCTCTTTTTTTTCTCTCTCTCTCTCTGAATCTCCTCTCTCTGTATAACTCTTTCAAATAAATAAACAAATCTTTTAAAAAAGGGAAAGTGCACAAATCTGGAATTCAGGGTGTTTGTAGGACTCTTATAAAAGTGTGAAAAATCAAAAATGGCAGTAATGGGGAACATTCTGCATTTAAAGGTATTGAAGAAATTTAACAACCAGATGCAATACATGTACACTGACTTAATCCTAGATTCGAAAGTAAAGACAGACTAAGGAAATCTAGAACCAATAGGGATATTTGAAGATACTATATGAGATTAGTATAATATTAACTTTACTAGGTATGATAAGGATATTGTAGCTGTGAAGTAAGATACTCTTCTTAATACAAAATGCCTGCTGAATTATTGAGGGATAAAATGTCAGAACATCTGTAACTTATTTTCTTTATTTTTTTAAAGATTTCTTTATTTATTTATTTGAAACTCAGAGTTACACAGAGAGAAGAGAGGCAGAGAGAGAGAGAGTTCTCCCACCCAATGGTTCACCCCGCAGATGGCCACAATGGCTGGAGCTGTGCCAATCCGAAGCAAGGAGCCAGAAGCTTCTTCTGTGCCTCCCATGTGGGTGCAGGGACTCAAGGACTTGGGCCAACTTGTGCTGCTTTCCCAGGCCATAGCAGAGAGCTGGGTTGGAAGAGGAGCAGCCAGTGCCCATATGGGATGCCAGTACCTCAGGCCAGGGCATTAACCTGCTGCACCACAGCGCTGACCCCTGTAATTTATTTTCAAATAGTCCTACCACCAAAAAGCAAAACAAACAAACAAAAAACATAGTAGTATAAAAATGAGAGTAAAAGAAAAAGAAAATATAAAGTCTAAATTTTTTTATTGATGAACCTAGTGAAGAATGCAACTATGTTCATGTTTCTCCCTAGATTGCTGCCAGTGAAATATGAGAAAAGCATTTTAATTCCATGACCTAAAAGCCAAGGGATATGTAAGGAAGGAGTGAACATCTATGTCAAATGCTAGCATGGAATACAATGAGATAATAGCAAAATTGACTTTGAATATAGTTCTTAAAACTCACAAGAGATCAACAGTTTTCTTGAAGTCTTGTCTTAGAGAGATAGAACTCCTGCAGTGTCCCTGTATCCCCAAAGCCCAGCTGAGTTATTTGCCTTGATTACACACCTGAGGCAAAGTACATCACCCACAGCTGATGCCTTTCCTTGGGTCTTTGACAATTCTAAAGTGGAAAAAAATGTTTTGATTCCAAAACTCCTAAAAAAATGTTCATAATCTGTTTACCCAAGGCTATCCTTCAAAATTTTAAGCATAGTCTCTTTACAAGCCCCAAATCTCTGCATCTGGCTCTTATGAATTGTACTCCTACACTAACCAAATTGCCTCTTTTTTCTTTCATCTCACTAGTTTCTCCTTTTGTCCCTACTCGGAGTGGAAAATGACACAAATATTAAGTGGGAGAGAACATTTTCAGTGCAGAAGCCATGGGTATTTGGGGACACTTCTTGTTTGTGAAGGAATGTACAACATACAGAAAAAGGGGATCCCTTGCTCTCTCCTACTAAGGGCAGTAGTAGCCATAGTAATAAACAATCCTTGCCCAAGACATTTCCCAACATTTACTCCTGATGATATTGACACATTCTTCACTGCTGCAGGACCACATCCTTTTTATTCCATTTTTCTATATGATAAATGGATCAAACTGTTGTTTATAATGTTAATATTAAATTAATCATTCAAAGAAAACATTTGGAATAAATCCACATTTATTGAGCACAATAACTACTTACTTTTAACTCTTATAGAAACACATTGGCTATAAGAATATATCAATTATTTTATGTTGCAAACAACTGTAAATAAGAGTCTAACGATGACAGGTAACTGGTTCTTGGAGGAAAGTGGTTATTCAGAATACTGTAGTGCAAAGTAGTATAATGCTATTCCCTGGTCCTCTGCCATCTGTAACTATGTAGCCTCACTGATGAGGAAAAAAATCCTAGAAAGCCCTAACCTGGCCAGGAAGAAGCCTGAGACAATCATCAAAAGCTAAGAATTTCTTAAGAATAAAATTGTAATACCCTTAGAATTTTCAAATCCAATATTCCTACTTAAGATACATTTGTGCTCTTGGAAACAAAGAGGCATGTGATTGGAGTGAGGGGAAGACCCAGTGAGGATAACCACCATCCTACAATACTCAGGTCAAATTTGCTTGCATGTGAAGTGCAGATTAAGTACTATAATCCAGAGAGTGGATATGGCATGTATTGACAACACAATAGTGGTAATTTCCTCCCTCTGTTTTCCATCAACTTTTATTTTAAAGATTTATTTTGTTTATTTGAAAGACAGAGTTACAGAGAGGTGTAGAGCTGGAGAGAGAGAGAGAGAGAGAGAGAGAGAGAGAGAGAGAGAGAGAGAGAGAGAAAGTCTTCCATCTGCTGGTTCAATCCCCAAATGATAGCAACAGTCAGAGCTGAGCTGATCCAAAGCTGAGAGCCAGGAGCTTCTTCTGGGTCTCCCACATGGGTGCAGGGACACAAGAACTTGCCCATCTTCTACTTATTTCCAAGACCATAGCAGAGAGCTCAATTGGAAGTGGAGCAGCCAAGACTTGAGCTGCCCCCCAGATGGTATGCCAGCTCTTCAGACCAGGGCTTTAACCCACTGAGCCACATGGCTGGTCCATGTTTTCCATAAATGTTTGCTCCTATTTACTTGTGGTGAGGAATATTATCTCAATTGAGAATATATTCACAGTGGATACCTTGTCAAAGGTCGAGATCAGAAAAAGGCAAACCTGAAGGGCAAGTTAAATCTTCAGGCCTAGAACACGTTGTTCTTTATTGAAATTCAGAAGACTTCAGAAGATGAAGCAAAAATAGTTATTCCTGGGGCATTGACCTCATTCCAGTAGGCCTAAGTCTAATGTTTCTTTTACTTTCAAATCTGGTCATGCATCACATATTGAAGTTTTGATCAGGATGACCTGCATGTATGATGGTAGCTCCTTAAGTTTATATCTCCTATGACATTGCCTCCTATTATTTTGTGTAAGCACACTTTATAAAGATCACAAACACCACAATTTCCTAATGATCCATTTCACAGATTGGATCAGTACCATGACGTGACACCTGACCGTAGTTGGCTTTTGGTGTTGTTGTTGTTTCTGTTAGTTTTATTTTGACATACAAATTTGGTGAGAAATACAGAAAGTTATAATAAATAACAGGCATAATGCCAACTACTTCTATAAGATAGTTAAGAAAATAGTCCACCTTTTATGACAACCTTACCTGAAACACAGACCTATGGATTATGTCTGATGATGCAAAGAAAAATTTCCCTCATAACAATGAGCACGTGGAAGTGTATTTGAGTCTTGAATCCATTGGGATTGAAGTAAACACCTGAGGAGAAGAGGAAAGGAAGCAATGTTCTTGAAACTCCACCCAGCAGAAACCTCCTCCCCCCAAATTTCAATATAGTGCCTTCCTACCATTGCCCTGAGGAGCTGTCAAAGATCTCAAGAGGGAGGCATTAACTGAGACTCCCAGTTTTCCCAGTGTTTGGAAACACAACAGTAACAGGAAAAGAGAGCTGTGTATTTGCAGCAAAATTACACTGGGGAGCATGCCAGCTGGATGCACTCACTATGCTCAGGAGTATCTGGTCTGAGGTTTCACTCTGCTTTCCACCCCCTAAATGTACTTTATCTCACTTTAACTCAAGACAAAAAGCTACCAGCATTCCTGGAAAGCAAACTGTGTGTGTATATATGTATGTGTGTGTGTGTGTGTGTATACCCATATATATACACACATATATACATATACACTATGTATATATACATATATATACATTGTGTGTGTGTGTGTGTTGTATAAACAAACACTAAACATTATTTTGTATTCACACAGCCCCACGGTTAGGAGCAGGGGCTCTGGTAGGCCTCTCTCTACTCCTGTGTTCCACAGTATCTTTGTAGGTAACTTCACAGACTAAAGACACTTCAGTAGTTTCTGGGAAAATTTGATGCGTATTTTATTCTCTAAAAGCCAGTGATGGTCAGGGACTCCCTGGCTCACTCTACACAATATTTCAAAAAGTTTGTAGGAAACTGAATTAAAAATAACATACACACTCAATGAATTTTCTGAAAACCCCTCTTATAGCAGTTGGGAAGACTGAAATTTCACTCAGATATAACCAACAGTATACACATAGGATACAAGACAAACTTGTACAGACCCAGTGAATTCTCTCATCCAGTGCTCATTTAACAAATGAAATTAAGGCCAGACCCCAAAGATTTGCAAGTGAATCCCCTCAAAACTACAGGAATTTCAAAGTCTCTTCCATAGTCTTGCTTTAAAGGGGTTCACATCATTTCTTATTTTCACAGAATATTGATTTTTTGTCTTATATTTATTATTCTATTTCCCTGAATACAGCCCCAGTATAATGTCAAAGAGAGCTAGACATATCTTTGTCTTGGTGGAGTGACAAGGAAAACATCTTCAATGATACTGTATTAAGTAGTTTGTTGTACATTCCTTTTAGACAATCTTGATGTAAATAAGCAAATCAGTTTTAATTATCTTGCTAATAGTTGAGATTTTATCTCTTGATGTTGAATTTTATTAAATTCTTTGTAACCTTTAATCTAAATGATCATGTAATTCCTTGTATTGGTCACCTACTCAGATGATTTCCATGGTTTATTGAAAATGGTAAATACACCCTTTTTATTGTATTTACCTTATTATTCATCTGTTACAATTTCATCTATGGTATAAGTTCAGTAATATTTTGATCAGAATATTTGTATCTCTTGATAAATGAGATTCTCTTTAATTTCATTTTTAATTTATATCCTACTTCAAGTTGCATTATCTGGGGCTTCCCAAAAGAAACCCAAAAATATTCCATCATTTCCAATGATGGGAAATGTTGGAAACAGGTTTTTTGGTTTTTTTTTTTTTTTCCTTTAAAGTCGGGAATATTCTGTAAGTCTGAACTTGCAATTTTCTTTTGTGAAGTTTTTCCTATCAAAGGTTTCAAAAATTGGTTGAAATTAGTTTTTATAGTTTTTTAAAAAATTCTATGTCAATAGTGTTTTGGAAAGCTGCTTTTCGAAATATAGTGATTTTGGTCTCTTTCAACAAATTCTTCTAAGAATGTCATAAAATATAATTCTCTTGGTGTCTTGATAAATTCCATGAGCGCTTTAAAAAATACTTCTGTTTTAATTTGCTGAAATTGGTTGTTGGCTTATTAATTTTCTTAATATTTTGTTACTATCAACATTTCATTAACATCTGCTGTTATCTTTTTCTTGACTTTATTTTTCCAGCTTTGTACACCAAGATACAATTGAATTCAGTTTCTATTATCCTGGTCCCATTAGCTTAAGACTTCAGAGTTTAAATTCCTGTAGAAGTTTGGGAGCCAAATTATGTTCAAACCATTTCAAACAATTAAATTGCCACTTGTGGTGCCTGCATCCCATATGTGAGTGCTGGTTGAGTGTCAGCTACTTTGCTTCTGATCCAGTTTCTTGCTAATGTACCTAGAAGGGAAGGCGGCAGGTGATGACTGGAGTCCTTGGGACCCTGGGAGACCCAGATGGAGTTCAGGATCCTGGCTTTATCCTGGCCATTGCAGCTATTTGAAGAATGAACCAGCAGATGGAAGATCTCTCTCGATCCCTGTTCCTTTCTCATTCTCTCTCTCCCTCCCTCCCTCCTTCCCTGTAACTTTGCCTTTTAAATAAACAAGTCTTTTTAAAATGTAATGTTAAAACAATACTTTTTATATTGTCACCAAAGAAAGAGAAGTACTTAAGAATAAATCTAACAAAATATATACTCATGTAACATCCATCAGTATATGATGAAAATGATAAGACTAAAGAAATAAAAGAAAACCTAAATACAGTTCATATTTATAGATCAGAGACTCAATATTGTTAAGATGTCAGTTCTTCCCAACTTGATCTACAGATTCTACACAACACCAATCCCAATCCCTGCAAATTGTTTCATTGATGTTGACAAAATGATTCTAAAGTTTCTATGGAAAGGCAAAAAGTCCAGCAACTTTTCTTTTGATTTCTCACAACTCCCAATTACTTCCAGAGCTTCACTTCTGATTCCAGATGTATGGAGTTTTTCTCCTACAAAGCAGTTCTGTAACACCAGCTGAATGTCCTACAACCCAATTCAGTTCTCACCCTTGCTGCCTGGAGTTAGCACAGACCTCTCAGTGTAAGGGCTGAGTACCACAATACTGCCCTGCAGATGCCACTCACAAGGCCAGGTGTAAACTGGATTTCTCACAGCCCCCTCCTGCGTGTGCTAAAATGGTTCACAGAACCCCTGGTAACAGGTTTACTATAAGGGATGTTAGAAGGATAGAACTGAATGGCCAGATGAAGCAGTTTCTAGGGTGAGATCTGGAAGGGGCCTGGCAGTAGGAATTCCTGTTCCTGTGGAGTTAGAGCTCACCACCCTATTCACGTGTGGACATGTTCACTCACCTGGACATTTATGGAATTAGGAACTCACTCCAGTGCAGAGTCTTAGTCCATCCGTACAGGATGGACTGGGTCTGAGGAAAGCTAAGTGCACCGCTCCCCTGTTCCCCAGCCTCTGGATCCCGGAGACAATCAGACGCAGCGGGGAGCCAAGTCTAGCAGCAAGGACTCATTCACTTTGTGCATAATAGTACCTTTTGTAGCACAAAACTGCAGATTCATTGGGGCAGGGCTAAGGACCAACCAATCACTTAAAAAAATCACCTTATGGGGGGATTTCTATAGGACTAGCCCTATGTCTATACACTTGTTACTAGTTTTGTTACCTGCCCTGATGTTGCACAGCCAATTAGTTTTAGTGGTAAACAACTTTGGATTCCACCCATCTTACTTCCTCTGGGTGCCATCTTACTTGGCTCCGCATGGCTCCATTCTGTGCAGCTCGGGTGGGGGCACCCGGGGGCAGCTGCGCATGCGGAGCCCCCCAGGCTGGGCCTGGCCTGGCCACACCATGGCCGCGCTCATGCCCCACACTCCAGCTCCTCCCTCCTCCTTAGAGGATGGGGTGGGACTGAGAGTTCCAACCTTCTAGTCATGGCTTGAACTTGGTTGTAACCAGCCCATCCAGAAGTCTAGCATTACCTCAAAACAGAAGTTGTATCTGTCACCCAGGAAATTCAGTGCCTACCACTCTGGAAATTATAAGGGCCTAAAGAGCTGTGTCAGAACTGGGATCAAAGACCAAACACTAGAGTAAAAGATTCTTCCAGCACCTATATTTATAAGGATTTTAGGAGCTCTGTGCCAGGAACTAAGAACATACTCTCTGTTTATGTATATATGTGTGTGTGTGTGTATGTGTGTATGATTTATTTATTTATTTATTTGAAATACAGAGCTATAGATAGGCAGAGCCTGAGAGAAAGAGAGAGAGAGAGAGAGAGAGAGAGAGAGAGAGAGAGAGAGAGAGAGAGATCCTCTTTTAGCTCACAAAACCTGTTTAAGAGAACAGTAATTTCTTTCTCTTTTTTAACAAAGTTTTTTTTTTTTTATTTGAGAGGCACAGTTACAGAGAGAGAGAGGGAGAGACAGAGAGAAAGGTCTTCCATCTCTGATTTATCCCCAAATGGCTGCAATAACTGGAGCTGTGCTGATCCGAAGCCAGGAGCCTGGAGCTTCCTCCAGGTCTTCTATGCAGGTACAGGGGCCCAAGGATATGGGTCATCTTCCATTGCTTCCCCATGCCATAACAGAAAGCTGGATCAGAAGTAGAGCAACTGGGATTCAAACTGGCATCCATTTGGGATGCTGACAATACAGGCAGTGGCTTTACCCGCTATGCCACAGCACTGGCCCTAGGTTTTGTGTTAAGTCTTGGAGTCAGTAATCTGAATCCTTTCTTGTCCTTATTCAGTGTTGACCACACCAGGTATGAAATTATAAGAAATATATACAAGGGCTTGCAAATTATAGGCAAAAGAATAGACAATATTAGCAAGTTATTAGCAAAAGAATAGATAAATGGAATAGGTCAGAAAATACATACTTATAGTTAATCCATCTTTGGCAAAGGAGCCCACATAATACAATAGAGAAAGGATAGCCATTTCAACAAACGATGCTGGAACAACCAGACATGACATGCACAGAAAAAAATAATGAATCTCTAGACAGGGATCTTACACACTTCATAAAAATGAACTCAAAATGGATCACAGACATAAATGTAAAGCTCAACATTGTGAAACATATAAAAGATAACAGGAGAAAACCTAGGTGACCTTGGGTTAGGCATTAATTCCTGGCATGGGCCTGGCCATTGTAAGCCCTTGCCATTGTAAGCATTTGAGGATTGAGCCAGTGAATAGAAACATTTCTCTTTCTCTGTCTCTTTCTCTCTCTCTCTTTCTCCCCCTCCTTCCCTCCCCCTCTCTTGTTACCTCTCAAGTAGATTAAATAAATAATAGCTTAGAAAAGATAGGTACAACACCCCCAAATCCTCATATATGATAAAGGAGCTTATATCAAAAATATAAAAAGAATGCTTAAAACTGAAAAATAAGAAAACAAACAACCCAATTAAAAATTAGGAAAAGATCAGATACCTCACTAAAGATCTATAGGTGGAAAATAAGTATGTGAAAAGATGTTCAGCATTGTATGTCATTAGGGAATGCTTAAATCAAACTGACTTACCACTAGCATGGCAAAATGAAAAACTTGACAGTACAAAATACTGATGAAGATTTGGGATACTGGGAACTCATCCATTGCTGGTAAAAATGCAAAAGGATTTGACCACTTTATTTTATTTATTTGAAAGAATGACAGAGAAAGAGAGGGATCTCATATCTACTAGTTTACTCCCCGAATGCCCACAATGGCTGCGGCTGATCCAGGCAGGGCCCCAGTGCCAGGCCCCAAGCACTTGGTCATCTTCCACTGCCTTTCCAGGGGCATTAGTAGGGAGATAAATCAAAGTACAGCAGCTGTGACTTGAACCAGCCTTCCAGTAAGGGACACTGTATTGCAAGTGATGGCTTAAGGCACTGCATCACACCACCACTTTAAAAGATAGTTTGAATGTCTCACAAAGCTAAGCACAGGTTAACTTTGGAATCCAGCAACAGTGTTCCTAGGTATAGGAGGGTGATTAAGAAGTTCATGAAAAATGGAATTATAAGATGTATATTTTAGTTTTAATTACATTTTAAAATCCATTCATTTTTTTTTCAAAATATGTATTTCCCTCAAGTTTTTGAAGATCCTTTGTATTTATCCAAATGATTAAAAATCTTTTGTCCACACAAAAACCTACACATTAATGTTTCTATCAGCTATATTATAATTTTAAAAAACTGGAAGCAACTAAGAAACCGATTCTTCAAGAGGTGAATAGATAAACAAACTGCTTGCCTGTCCAGCTGGTATAAAAAGAAGTGAGCCATCAAGCCCCAAAAGGCATGGGCAGATGAAATGCATATTGCTTAGTGAAAGAAGCCTTAGAATGAAAGCCTACATACTATGTGTTTCCAATTATATGACATTCTAGAAAAGGAAAAACTATATAGACAGTAAAAGTAAAAAGATTCATGGGTGCCAAGGACCTGGGAAGGGGAGGGGTAAGTATCTGGAGCATGGGATTTTTCGGGCAGTGGAACTATTCTATGCGTGACTGTGTTAGATACATGTGATTGCGTGCAACATATGAGGGAACCAGTGTGAACTGTGGACTTCAGTTAATAATAATAATGTGTCAGTGTTAGCACACTAATGCAAGATGTTGGGAACTGAGGGGTGGATTTGGCAACTCTGCTTCATTTTCTGTAAGCCTAAAAATGCTCTGAAAAATAAAATTTTAAAAAGCCATCACTAAAATGAACACTAGAAGATGACTTTGGAACCCCAGCCAGAATGCAGGCAGAGTTCAGGAATCTGATTCATGCTTCAAACTCCACATAAACAATTTTGTGCCTTTTAGAGAAAGTCAGTAAGAGACAAACCAGGTCTTCCAAAGTTGCACCCACCAGTCCCTGCCAGCTAAGCCACTATTCCCAAGAACAAGAGTGGCCTGAAACAATCTATTCTAATCTGCATAAGTTTACATAAAGAAGCTAACACACTGTGGGAAATGGAGTAGGAATGAGAGCATTCACAGTATACCTTTTTATGTATTGTTTTTTCTTGTTTTATTTGCAAGCCTGAGTTAGAGAGAAAGGTCTTCCATCTGCTGGTTCACTCCCCAAATGGCCGCAACAGCTTGGGCTTGGCCAGGCTGAAATGAGGAGCCAGAAGATTTATCCAGGTCTCCTATGTGGGTGCAGGGGCCCAAGTGGTTGGGCCATCTTTCATTGTTTTAGATGTGTTAGCAGGATTGAAAGTGGAACAGCCAGTTCTGAAACTGGTGCCCATGTAGGATGCTAGCATTGCAGGTGGAGGCTTAGCCCACTGTGCCAACCCATTTTTTTTAACCATATGAATATTTACATTCACATTTTATATAATAAAAATATTGAATAATACCTACCCTGTAAGCAAGAAAAAGAAGATAACTATTAATCCAACATGGTAAATTTTCAAGTCAGCAAAAATCGCAAGTAAATTGGAAGTCTGAGCATTTTCTCTGGGATTTTGTGGTTTGTTCCTGCCCTTGTTTTAGATTCCACAGTTTCCCCAGAAGCCTTAAGAGATTTTGTTAGAGTTTTTGACTATTTTACACAATTCCTCTTGACTGTGGTGGTAGGATATGAAAGAGGCATGAAGTAGAGCAATTAAGAGGTTAGATTGGATTTTCATTAGTAATTTATAATTTAGAGACTACCTATACTTGTGTCTTTGTATTTTTCTGGTAGTTGATAACAGAAACCTTTTTTCTCATTGTTCTAAATTTATTCCAATGTTTCTTTCTTACCTGATCCAGGGAACTGTACTTTCTTACATGATCCAGGGAACTGATTCATATGGGAAACTTAGCTATCTGGAAAACAGGGGCACCTGCACCTGTGTGTTGCCTTAGTGCTGTTTGGAAATCTTTGTTCTGTTCTATCCCATGAGACATATGACTCCTTCACATACACTCACCAGTGGTGAGGTCACCCAAACAGTGATTCTCAGAGATAGGAATGAGGTATCATCAAAGGGCAAAGCTGGGGAAAATATATCCTCAGTAGTTTGTCAACCCACAGGGAGTTTTAAGATTTTCCAGCAAATTTGATCTTGTCACCTAAGTGAGAATCACTGAGATTCTTACTGTTCCAGATACTGGGGATTTTATATCTGCATAGAGAAAAACATTCGGATAAGATCAGGGCTTGGAAATATTTTTCCTTCTCATGTTATGAGGATAGATGAGAAAATGCTATATAGTCAGAAGTATCTGCCTTCTAACAATTCCATGTCCTAAAAGATGAAGTGGATGATAGGTGACTGAAAGGAGAGAAGATGTGAGTATGAAAATGGGCACTGTGATAAATTGAGAGTTTTAGACAAAGTGGGTTCACCAGTCTGAACTAGACTCATAAATCTGTCCTTAGTCCAATTTAACCTGATAGAAAATATATATAAAAATGTTGGCCTGAGGTCTCTGTCTGTTTCCTTATTGTTCTTTGCTTATGTATTGGATGAAAGATCTTTTTATTTTTACTAAAGCCCCTGACTTAAGACATACTCTTAGCCTTGTCTCTGTTTTGTTGTTGTTGTTTTGTGTTCAGAATAATCTCTAGAGTCACTATAGATAACTTTGGGTCAGTAAATAGAGATCTTCCATAGGTGATCAGCTACAGAGATGAGTGCGGAACCCTGGACACAGGACTTGAGCCTGTATCTGGCTGCAACAGCCAGAGCTAGGCCTATCCTAAACCGGGATCCAGGAGCTTCTTCCAGTTCCCCCACACAGGTGAAAGGGCCCAAGCACTTGGGCCACCTTCTGCTTTCCCAGGTCATAGCAGAGAGCTAGATAGGAAGTGAGCAGCCAGGACATGCACCAGCACCCACATGTGATGCCTCCTCCCTCTTTGAGATTGTAAGTGCTACTCTGCTTGCCTGCCTTGTTAACCTTCAAGATCCAGATTAAACTTTCCTAAAGAAAACATCTCCTGACCTCTTTTTTTTTCTCCAGATTTGTGCATGCCCCTCAAGTGAGCTCCCCCAGACACACACAATCCCATCAGTCATTACTTTGATGGGAAGTGTTGATTTACTATCTGCCTTCTTAATTAGTGGTGTGGACTTTGTTTTCTGGCCTGGGTCTAGTGTACACAGTACTAGGTTCATAAATACTTAAGGAATATTTATTGAATGGAAGAATATGTTTATGAACAACCCTGTCTTCATTGAGTAGAATTAAGAATTTTTCCAAGTTCAACTTAAGTTGGCATACATTTGTTGAATTCCTGTTATGTGCACTAGTTCATGCAAATATTAAACTTTATCCTCCTGCCTTCGAGAATGAATAGTATCTGGAGGTAGGCGTTTAGCCTGTTAGTTAATGCATCTATATACTATATCAGAGTTCTTGGGTTTGATTCCTGGATCTGGCTCCTGACTCCAGCTTCCTACTCCTGTAGACCCTGGGAGGCAATGGAGATGGCTCAAGTAATTGAATTCTTGCCACCTATGTGGGAGATAAATGCATTATTTGTCCCAGCTTTGGCAATGGCCCTGATTGGGCAGTTGTGGGCATTTAGAAAGTGAACCAGTGGGTGAGAACTCTCTCTGTAGATCTGTTTTTGTCTCTCCTCCTCCTAACCCCTGTGTGTGTATGTGTGTGTGTGTGTCTCACATAAAGAAAGATTATCATCTAATGAAGAAGACAATTAAGAAGATAAGTATGGGGCCAGTGCTGTGGCTCACATGGTTAATCCTCCACCTGTGGTGCCGGCATCCCATATGGGTGCAGGTTCTAGTCCCAGTTGCACTGTTTCCAGTCCAGCTCTCTGCTGTAGCTTGGGAAGGTGGTGGAAGATGGCCCAAGTGCTTGGGCCCCTGCACCCACATGGGAGACCAGGATCACATAGCTCCAGCCATAGCGGCCATTTAGGGGGTGAACCAATGGAAGGAAGACCTTTCTTTCTGTCTCTCTCTCTCACTGTCTATAACTCTACCTATCAAATAAAAAATTTAAAAATAAGATAAGTATATTAGGGGATTTAGCAAAAATGAAGACAGTCCATCAGATGAGTGATACAGACGCCAATCCCAGGGAGAAAGTAGGACGTGTGTTTGAGTACTTATTGTGTGCCAGGTACTATTCTGAAAAGGTACTTCAAAAGGTTTGTAGCAAGGTGGATGCTTGATCTAGCGATGAAGTCCCCCGGTACCCACACTGTCCCGGGGAATGCACATATGTCTCTGGACCTGGGTGAGGCCCGAGAGAGGAAACGTGTGTGCAGGCTCTGTGTGCACCAAGAAGTTCATCCAGAGGGGACAGTCAGTAGCCCATGCTGCTCGCATGGGTAACAGCAGCCCCACAGACACACCTCCTGACACGTGTGCTGGATGGGGTGGCCAAGGCCAGCATAGCTCAGCCTTGCCACTTCCCTTGCTTACAACAGCATTGGATCTCTTCAGGGTGTTGTGTGATTTGGACAGATTGAAATGCTGCAGGTTGACAGAATGCTCTTGTGGCTGCCATTGCAGTTGCGTCACCGGGGGCAGACAGAGTTGGCTCAGCACTGCCAGGGCCGAGCCCGGAGAGCTTTGCTGCCCTGCAGTTTAGCCCCCATGTTCTACAGGTTATCCTAGATTGCTGCCCCCTCGTGGCCATTGCTGCAGTGACACCAGTGAAGTCATGGGTGCCTGCAGTCATACCTGTGTTAGACTTAGTCTGGCTAAGTCCCTCTGAAATGGGTTTCTGAGTCTGAATTTAACCATCACAGTAATGTTCTATTATCTGGGCGGCATCACTGAACCATATGCCGATCAGGTGATCCTTGGCTTTCGGAAAGTTCTGTACCTTGGAAAGCTTAAAAAAATGCAGCTCCCTGGTGAATGTTTAGCTTCAGCTTCCCCAGTGCACCAGGATTTGCTGTGCCCTCTGCTACTTGGCTGCTAACATCACACCACAGTCGAGTCACCGCCAGGATGGCTGCAGCCTGCTCATGGCTCTGCTGGTGTGAGCTGTCAGCAGGCATAAAGCACACTTCAAACTCAGCCTGCTCATCAGCCACATCTTCTCCCTGAGGTTTGCTCATGAGCAGTGCAGCTGTGCAAATTCATTTGGAAAGAAGCCATTATGGGGTGGAGGTGGGGGGGTGGAAGGATGATGCCTTCTTCAGTTAGCTCCAGGGGTGGGGATGAAAAGGACTTCAGAGTGGTTTTGAGTTGTGTTCCTTTGGTGTCCCAGTGTGTTGGCAGGTGCAAGCGCCTGCCTGCAGCTTCAAGGGCTGGCTCGCAGGCCGAGGGCAGTGAGGGGTTCTTGAGCAGCTGAGGTTTCCACTAAGCCCAGCCAGCCGCTGGAGTCTGAACGTCTGTTATCTCTTGGTCTCCTCTTCTAACTATGCACCCCGTGCTGAACATGTCTCAAAGTTAGACTCCCACCTGGTACATGTCCGTGGTGATCTGGAAGGCAAAGGAAAAAGGATAGGCTACTGATGACCTCAGCCATGAACTGACCTGGGGATACAGCCTGCACCATGCTTCTGTCCTGACACAGGGGTGGGCTGGCTAGTGCACTGTGGGGGCTCCTCCTCAGATGTGCTCCTTGGAAGAGACCACAACAGGGGAAGACACTGTACTGGGGACTCTTGCATTCCATATTGGGGTACTGATTGGGCCCCTAGCTCCTCTGCTTCAATCCAGCTTCCTGCTGATGCAACCAGGGGGTGGTAGGTGATGGCCCAAGTTCTTAAGTCTGCCACTCACATGGGAGACCCCCAGATAGAGTTCCAGGCTCCTGGCTTTGGCCTGATGCAGCCCTGCCTACTTTAGGCATTTGGGAAGTGAAACAGCAGATGGGAAATCTCACTTCCTCTCTGTCACTCTGTCTTTCAAGTAAAAAAAAAAAGGAAGAAGAGAAGCAGACTTGATGATGGCCATTATTCTCTGTACCTGCTCCATCTGTGCCAGGCACCATGAAGAGCATCGACGGGTGCCACTCTATTGTTACTTGAAGTGTGGAGGACTTGTTCTCAGTCCACATGAGGCCAGGGGCAGACAGCAAGGGCCAGGGGCTTCCACAGCAGGCTGACATGGCTGTAGCCAGCACCTCAGTGTGCACCCTGTGCATCGCACAGGAGTCACACTCTGTCTCAGACCAGACTTAAAAGGTGGTGCTCACCACCATGCAAGAGCCACTGTGTAGCTCATTTCATTTCTGTGAGCCAGCTGCTGCTATTCTCTGGCCCAGGAGAGCTGAGTCACTTGCCTGCAGTCACAGTCAGTGAACGGCCCTGCCAGACTTTGGTTCAGATCTCATGCATGTCTGCGTTCACTGGAGGCCTCATTACTGGCACCCTGCTACTGCTGGGTAAGCCTTGAGTGGGCTGGCCGACTGCCTCACAGGAGGACCAACAGCCCTGTCTGAGTGCAGCTGGAGAGGGTTCTGGCCCAGAGACTGGAAGGTTTGGGGAAGACTGGGTGGGCTGCTGAAGGATGACCCTGCTCTGTCGTGACCGTGGTTCCTGCTATGGTGTGGCCTCGGTGGGTGTGGGCTGCTGGGTTCCTGGAATTATTGCACACTAAGACTCCATGCCTGACCCCAGGTGGGACAGAAGTCCTGTGAATGAACCTGCCCCTGTCCCCCATCTCTCATCAGGATCCCAATTCCCATCTCACCAGTTCCTTGCTTCCTCGGTACAGGGATGGAGGAGAGAAGAAGCCTTTTGGTCCTAACCCCTCAGCTGTGTGCACAGCCAGCCAGGCCTATGCTGGGTCAGCCCCATTGCTCAGGTCCCTGCAAGGAAAAAGAGTCGGGGCACATTTAAGCAGTGTTGGCTTTGGCAAAAAGGCCCTAAAATAGCACAGTTGGTTAAGCTGACATTTGGGATGCCTGCATTTGTATTGGAGAGCCTGGGTTTGAGTACTGGCTCCTCTGCTTCTATTCCAGCTTCTTGCTAATGCACACCATAGGAGACAACAGGTGATGGCTCAAATACTTGGGTCCTTTCCATCCATGTGGGAGACCTGGATTAAGTTCCGGGCTCCTGGCTTTGGCATGGCCCTGCCGTGGATGTCATGGGCATCTGAGTGGTGAACCAGCATGTGGAAGATCTCTCTTCTGTCCCTTCAATACTTTCTCCCTCTCTCTCTCTCTCTCTCTCTCTCTCTCTCTCTCTCTCTGTGTGTGTGTGTGTGTGTGTGTGTGTTTCCCTGCCTTTCAAATAAAATGAAAATAAGTCATCAATTGAAAACCTTCTTAAAAACAGTACAATTAGCACTTGGGGAAACCAAAGCCAGGGAAGCTGAGCTCCCCAGCCTTGCAGGTACCTGGGGGACATGGCAGTGCAGGACAAGAGCCTGCTCACAGCCTCATTGTTGTCCAACTGGGACAGGAAGAATCAAGGAAGGCCCAAGACAAAGGCATGCAGCTGGAAGCAGCAGGCGGGTGCACCTGCCCATCCCCCCTGAATCTTGCTGCAGAAATTTTGACTGGGAACTACAGGTGGCCTGCCCTGAGGATGCTTTAGCACCAGACAGAGGCCCCAGGGTGGGTGAGGTATTGGGGTGCTCCTGTAGTCACCTGGATGTGGTCAGGCACACCAGTGCTGTCCATACAGCTGGCCACATTCACCATGTTGCCCCAGATGTCAGATGTCCTACTGGGGCTTATGCTCCCGATCACCCCAGCCACCATGAGGCCTATGTTGAGTCCTGTGAGGGCAGAGGTCAGCCATGCTCATCAAGTGAAGACCAGCCCTTGCCTATCAGGGGTGCCCCAGACCTGAGACCACACACAAGCCTGCAGTCTCCCACTCCCCTGCTCCCAAAAAATACTTGGGAATTAGGACCACAGGAACTCGCCCCCTGTCCTCACCACCCAGCCCATGCTCAGATCCTGCGAGTCCAGTGCCAACAGCACCCCCATCAAGGTCTCCAGTGTGCTTGTCCATAATGCAATTGCCTTTTCCTGACAGTCCCTCTCTTGGTGGCCACTGAAGTGCTTGCTAACTCAAGACTCCTGCTTTTTCTCTCCTTCATCCCTCTGACTTGCTTCCCACCAGCCTCAGGTTCCTGTCCCATCTCCCTGCCCCACCATCTCTCTCCAAGTCATCCTGCTCCTGAACCTGAGTCAGGGTGGACAGTGCCAGGACCAACTCTGGGTACCATCTGGGCTCTGTCTACCTTCCCAGTCCCCACCAAGACACTAACCCACAACCTGCCTGGGAGTCTGGGCTCAGCTGCTTCTCCCAGCCAAGCATCCTCCCTGCCCCCTGTGTCCAGGCTGGTCCTGCCCTCATCCATCAGGCTTGGTCTGCCTTGTCCAGACATTTCCTGTCCCATCTCCAAATGTCAGGGTGTTCCCTCCTAGTACATAAACCATCTCCCTCATGCTGGTGCTTGCTTGTTCTCATGTGGGGTGGGACTGAGAACACAGCAAGCTCCACCCTAGGCCCTGGGGGCCACACAGTCAACAGCACCACAAGTCCTCCTGGTTGGTCCTGTCACACAGCTTTTTACCCCATGTGCTAGTCCCCAGCTGGACTGTCTACCTCCTGACCATGAATGAGCTCCAGGTGGCTTCGGATGACTTCCAAAGGCCACGCCCACCAGAGGAGTGGCTCCTGAGTAGGAGAGATGGCATGGGCCACATGAGGCTCCCAACTGCCTGCTACAGCTAGTAGATTCTATCACTCAACTCCCAGTTCTGGCCCAACAGGAGGTGAGACATCTGGAGGAAAATACACACCAGTGCAGGTGGGCAAGATGGGCATGAGGCTGAGGCAAAGAAGAAGGGCACCTGTGCACAAACCCAAGAACAAAGGAGTCACAAACATGGGCTGCAGGTGGGTCCAGGCAGCTCCAGCCGACTGTGTCTGGGCTCTCCAGCAGCCAACACAAGTCCACAAGCATTGTGATCACAGCAGGAAACAGCTCCTTGAGGGAGAGCCCAGATCACACCACTCAGGCCAGAATGAAAGATTGGAGGATGGCTGTGATCACAATACTGTCTCTCAGGCATCCAAACTTTCCATTAATGTGCTCCTTCTAAGAACTGGAATGCCAATGTTTTTGTTGGCAAATTACTGCTACTCTTTAAAATTAGAAATCTGAATCATTTACAGCTTGTGACACACACAGGTTGTGGATGATGCCTGGAAGTCCAGCTCTCTCAGGAAGCATCCTTTACCTCCACTACCTCCAGATCCATACACAGCTAAGTTTCTACCAAAAAAGTCACTCCCACTGCACAGGACTGTGCTCCTTGGTAAGACCCACGTCAAGCATGGATGCAGGGCAGCATCACTGTGAGCTGTGTGCAACAGTCTATTTGGAGCTGTGATTCTGAAATCAGGGTGTGCACACTGCAAGATGGAGCAGTGGGTGGGCATGTGCAGAGATGCATGAGGATTTTCATTGTATCATATTTTTTTCTTTTTGACAGACAGAGTTAGACAGTGAGAGAGAGAGACAGAGTGAAAGGTTGTCTTTCCATTGGTTCACCTCCAAATGGCCACTACGGCCAGTGAGTTGGGCCAATCTGAATCCACGAGCCAGGTGCTTCCTCCTGGTTTCCCATGCAGGTGCAGGGCCCAGGGACTTGGGTCATTCTCCACTGCCCTCCTGGGCCACAGCAGATAGCAGGACTGGAAGAAGAGCAACCAGGACAGAACCGGTGCCCCAACCAGAACTAGAACCCAGAGCACTGGCACTACAAGCAGAGGATTAGCCTAGTGAGCCATGGTGCCGGCCTCATTGTATCATTCTCTCAGCTCTCTATAGGATTGGAACTTATCTAGAAAAAAGGCTGCGGTGGTTAAAATGACAAAATGCAAGAAAGGGAAACTATGTAGTTGGGGCAAAGATTTCCTGAATGAGTCAGATGTAACCCTATTTATTCTGAAACTGACACAGGGCCTCTGCCTTGGGGATGCCACCCCATCCATCAAGGGTGAGATATGTGACAAAGGAGCCCAGGGAAGACCCTGGGACTTCTCCTCACACCTTCATCTTCACTCTCTCTACTATGTGTGGATCAGGAAAGCCTCCATGGCAGCTGCAGGTTCTGCTCCATGCCCTGGCTCAGCAACGACCCCACTTCCCCATTCTCATTTTTAAGATTATTCTGGGGTTGGTGCTGTGGTGCTGTAGATTGAGCTCTGCCTGCAATGCCGGCATTCCATATGGGCACTGGTTTGGGTCCAGCTGCTCCACTTTCCATCCATCTCTCTGCTGGGGCTTAGGAAAGCCATGGAAGATGGCCCAGTGCTTCGGCCCCTGCACCCACAGGGTGAGAGGGAGACCTTGAAGGAGGTCCTGGCTCTTGGCTTTGAATTGGGTCAGCTGTAGCTGTTGCAGCCATCTGGCTAGTGAACCAGCAGATGGAAGACCTCTCTCTCTCTCTCCCTCTTTCTGTCTGTAATTCTGCCTCTCAAATAAATAAATATTTTTTAAAATTATCCTAAATGTTAAGAGGTAATAGTTCCATTGTCCACAGGACATGATTCTTTTCATATTTCATTTGTAAAAATATATCACTTTATTCATCTTACTTTGCTAGCTGTTTTCCAGACTATATATTCAGTATTTTCGTACATTCCCAAATGTAATGACTTGTGAGTTCACATGCTTTCTATTGGAAATGTGCCACATATTTGCTTCTTTTGTTTCTCATTGTTACTGAATGAATCTGTAACACTTTAGCTCATAACAAGGCGATTAGGTCAGTACTGCTGGTGACACTTGGTATCATTTGCCCGTGGGGCAGCCCACGTGGAGCACAGCACAAAGCCTTCCACGCAGGTGCAAGCAGGGGTATGGCAAGGACTAAGGGGGTGTCCTGCCCATGGGTCACTGGTGTCTGCCCCTCCCCCACTTCCATAGCGACCCCTGCCTTCTGCCACCCAAATACAGCACATGGAGGATGGGTCAGGGGAGCACCCAGGGCCCCATTCACCAATCTTCATCTGAAAGTTGTTGAAGGTGTGCATGTTGATGCATTTCATTTGGTCCATCAGCTTCATGGTGAAGACGGCCAGAGCTTTAAAGTGTGTCTTGCCCACCTTCTCATAGGTGGAGTCGTCAAGGCCCGAGGCAGCATGTCAGTGCTGCTGATGGTCTTGATCTTCTCCAGCTGCCTGAACCTATCCTCACTGATGATCTAGAGAGAAGGTGGCCACACATGGATCATCTCAAGGCAGGGACACTGAGGTCCCCAGGGAAAAGCAGTACTGCCCCCCCCCAGAGTCTCCATCACCAGCAGAGTGAAGCCGCTGACACTCCCAAGGCAGCCAGGCCTCCTTCACCCTGCCTACATGCTATAGAGCAACTGTGGCCTATGCACCACCCCCCACCCCGAGAGCCCCCATGGACACTCATCACCTCTGGGTCTTGTGTCCCCAACAGGGGCTGCATGGCCATCTCCTCTCTCACTGGCTTACACCCCCACCCCATCCTGGGAAACTTGTCCATCCTTGCTTGGTGGGCCTCGTTCTGGCCCTGCAGAAGCCTTCCCAGCACCATCTCCTCCAACTCCAGGCAGCTCATTGCCCTAGGGGTCTCCTGAGTTGTTTGCAACACTGCCCAAGCCAGCCCCCTCCTCTTTGTGCTCTATGTCCACAACCTGTGCTCCTGCAGGGGTTGCCCCCTCACCCTCACAGCCCTATTAAGATTTCCCTATTGGGCTCAGCATCCCCAGGGCAGCCACACCCTGGGCACTCCAGGAGGTGGAACAAGATTTAGTGGCTGTCCCTGCAGCCCAGGGTCTTGTGTCTTTGGCCTGCCTCTCCCCCTTGCCTGGGACTCCTCCTTCTCTTGATCTTCTCTAGGCCCCAAGCATAGACACTAGATATCAGAGTGACTGGGAAGCCAGCTAGGCAGGGCTTACAAGTTCAAGTTCCAACAGCCTGGGCAGAACACTCAGCTTTGCCACTTTAGGCAGTGACCTTGGGGAAGACCCTACATGTCCATGGGCCTCAGTCCCTCATCTGTATCATGTGTGCAAGGCACGCATGACAGTGCCCAGGACCATGCTGGACTCTCACATCACTGTCCATACCTGGATGCTGAACCACAGGATGCCCTTCCCAGGTCAGCACCTTGTCAAAGCCAGCAATGATCACGTTGAACAGATGCAGGGAATCAATGCCTTCGTTGTTGGCCACCAGCTCCACCTAGAACTCAGAGAAGCTGGCAATGGAGGTGAACATGACAGCCATACACTCCCAGGACAGGAAGGGCTGGGAGGAATCCAGCACTAGTGGAAGGCATGGTCCAATGCCCACACCCCAGATGGGCCTCCGGCTCCCCCAGTCTCTGAATCTTGTGTTTTCCTTTCAGTATCAGAAAGTACACCAGAAAAGCATGTGGCCAGAGTCTAGGACTGATCCCTTGGGTGGGGCAAAGACCCCCAAAGCCTCGTCTAAGCTCAGGTTCCTGTGAGAGAGGACTCATCACAGAGCCAGACATGGCTGGGAGGTACCAGCCATGGCTAGAAAAGGACACCACCACTGGCTTTGGCTTCCCCTGGTTTGGGCCCTGGGTCTGCACAGATAGCATTGGTGGTCACTCACCCCTCCCCCAAGTTAAAGGGCCAGGCTGAGCCCTCTGGTCAGGAGGTCCATAGTGGCCCACAGGGGGCCAACGCAGAGAAGCATTGGTACAGCCACTCATCTGAGCAGAGCGCTCCGGGGACACAGGACCAGAGGGCTTCCTCATCCTGGAGGCAGACAGGATGCCCACCCTTTACCTGGCAGTGAGCACTGGACAATGGGCAGGGAAGGCCCATTAGCAGGACTGTTTAAGGGCTGCAGCCAGCTTGCTCAGTTCAACATAGACGCCTTTCTATCAGCTGCAACCAGAATCCCAAGCAGGGCCAGGACTGCAGCTCAGGGCCCTGATTCTCACCTGGTGGGGGAGGGGGGGTGGAGATGGGGCTTTCCCTAGGGAAGGAACTGCACAGTTTCCCAAGGCTGTAGGACCTGGGTCCAGGTACCAGCACTGTAGCATGGCAGGTTAAGCTGTGAGTTAACCTAGGTGTGCTGGTTTGCATACCACCTGCTATGCTTCTGATCAGCTTTCCTGCTAAAGCATGTGGGAAGGCAATGGAGGATGGCCTAAGTGCTTGGGCCCCTGCACCCACAAGGGAGACCAAGATGGAGTTCCTGGCTTCTGGCATCAGCCTGGACCAGTCCAGGCAATTGTGGCCATTTGGGGAGCAAACCAGCAGTGAAAGCTCTCTCTCTCTCTCTCCATCTGTTACTCTGTATGCCAAATAAATACACAAATCTTTCTTAAAGAAGACCTTGGAACAAGAGGAGGGAAACTCCCAGAGCAGAGGCTCTGGGGCCCTAAAGCTCAGCCACCAAAACTTGCCCCACAGGTGGCCGGATCTCCTGGCTGTGCTGTCCATAGCATGAGGTCTCCAGGGTTCACTGGACATGGGGCTGTGAAGACTGGGGCCATGCCTCAGGAGGCTCCTGGACCCTTAGGATCCCCACTTTCCACATGGCACCCTCAGATGCCGGGTGGGTCCTAGGCTTCCAGTTCAGGGGTCTCTGCTTCTGTGGGGTGGGGGGGCACCTTGGCTATGCCCTATCCCAGGAATAAGCTTCCCGATCCCAGGTGTGCCAAGGGATGATGGAGCAGGGGTTCCCTACTTCTCCTGGGGCTGTCCCATGGAGGAGCTGCAGCCCCTGATCCACCCACCTTGGCCAATGCCCCAGAAGGCTGACAGCCTGGCTCTTGCACCTGCTGAGACCATATGCCTGGGCCCCACCCCAGGCCCAGGCACACTATAGCTCCTTTCACCCTGCCCTGCCCCCCAGGAGGTGACAGAAGTGGGACACTGTCCTTTCCAGAGAGCATCTGAACAGAGTATCAGGCAGAATGATGTAGAGGCTGCAGACAGTTCAATCTCCAGGGCCCAGAGAGGTGCTCCTGCCACCTCTGGGGGACCTCCCAGAACACACCACTGCCAACTGCTCATACAGCTGCATCTTGGCCTGGCAGGAAGGCTCAGGGGTCCACAGCCTCTAGACGCCCTCATAGGGTCAATCTGAAGGAGGGGGCAAGAGTAGGCTCTGCTGAGAACTGAGACCTGTTGGTTGGGCCAGGAGGAGGCCTGAAGCTAAGGGGGCTCCTTCTGTAGGTGCCTCTGGAAAGCAGAGGCCCCAGGCTTCCCCAAGTCTCTGTCAGCCCCCACCTGGGCTCTAGGTCCCCCTGTAAGGGGCAGCTGGGAAGCCTGGGCTGGAGCTGAGGCTGTGTCCCCACCCAGGTGTCTGCTGGGGATGTATTTGACATTGTCCCTAGGGACAGACTTGCTAGCCTGCTGGGTACTTGAGTGGAGTTAAGTGGCTCAGGCTATCAGGGACTGGCTCCTGTCCCACACACCCACACGTGCACACATATGTGACAGATACCAAGCTGGAGTCTGCCCAGTGATCCACTGAGGAGGGCATGGGCTCACTGCCTGAGTATGTCCAGGAAGCCATGGCCTGAGTGTGTGCATGAGCCTGCAGGTCACAGAATAGCAAGCTCCTTAAGACTGACAAGGTCTGGGGCCACACTGTGGCATAGCAGGTAAAGCTGCCGCCTGTAGCACCAGTATCATCCCATGTGGATGCCAGTTCAAGTCTCAGCTGCTCCAATTCCAGTCCAGCTCTCTGCTATGGCCTGGGAAAGCAGAAGATGGCCCAAGTCAGGAGGCTCTTGGCTTCAGATTGGCACAGTTCCAGCCATTGCAGCCACCTGGGGAATGAACCAGTGGATAGAGGGTCTCTCTCTCTCTCTCTCTCTCTCTCTCTCTCTCTCTCTCTCTCTCTCTCTCTCTCTCTCTCTCTCCCTCATTGCCTCTTCCTCTCTGTAACTCTGCTTTTCTTTTTTTTTAAAATTTTTAATTTTTTTTTGACAGGCAGAGTTAGACAGTGAGAGAGAGAGATAGAAAGAAAGGTCTTCCTTCCATTGGTTCATCCCCAAAATGGCCACTACGACCAGCATGCTGCACTGATCCGAAGCCAGGAGCCAGGTGCTTCCTCCTGGTCTCCCATGCAGGTGCAGGGCCCAAACACTTGGGCCATCCTCCACTGCCTTTCCAGGCCACAGCTGAGAGCTGGACTGGAAGAGGAGTAACCAGAACAGAATCTGGCGCCACTACCGCGACTAGAACCTGGTGTGCTGGCGCCGCAGGTGAAGGATTAACCTAGTGAGAAATGGCGCCAGCTGTAACTCTGCTTTTCAAATAAATAAACAAAATCTTAAAAAAAAAAAAAAAGGACTGAGAGCCTAGGAGAGATGGATGACCATGTGCAAAGGGACCTACTACAGAGGACCCTGGACCACAGCCAGGAGGCAGCAGGCAGGACCGGATCTTGCTGCCAACTTCTCATGGGGGTGCTGCAAGGGAGACACTGGCACATTCTAGGATGATGGGGCACCGCATCAGACAATGCCCAGCTGTGGCTGCTTCCTGTTTATGGGGCAGACAGGCACCTCCTTCTGGTTCCCTTCAGCAGCCTGACTGAGAACTGGGGCTCTGCAGCCTGTGGGAGGGCACCCTGTGGTGCTGCCTAGACAGCATGTGGGTGACAGGCTGGGCCACAGGCTCCCTCTCCTCCAGGGCCATGCAACACAAGAGAGCTGCACAACAGTGGCTGTCTCTGGGAGGTGGGGAGGATGAAGGAGGCAGAGGCTGGACTATGGCTGCACAGGTAACAAGGAGCCTTAGCCCAGCCTGGCACATAAGCACTGTCCCCTGGGTACCCCTTCCTCCATGTGAACAAGATGTGCAGGGCACACAGCCTGGGGACAGCACTGGCTAGATTCCACCTCTACCTGTGTACCCAGCCCAGGCCAGAGCTGTGGCCTCCTGAAATCCCACAGCCTCTGTCACTGCCCTGGGCTGGGCTTCCTGTCAATGGCCTTGGATACTCCTTCAGTCCTTCCTCCTCCAGGTGTATCTCCAGCCAGACTGGGCCACAGCAAGCCCTCCCAGAAGCCTTTGGGGCCACCTCCCCATGCAGGCCAGGTTCTTGCCTTCCCCAGCCCCTGCCTCTTTGCTGGGTGTCCCTGCCTGACACGTAGCTCAGGAAGTGCTCAGGCAGCTATTTCTTGGCTCTGAGCTCCTCAGTTCCAGCACTGTCCAGCATGGGTTTGGAATAAGCTCCAGTGTTTGCCTCTTGGCCCTGGGGAGCAGAGAGCAGCCCCACTGGACAGGACATGGGGTACCGGGCAGCTGGGGTGAGGCTCATGGTGAGCCCAGCCCAGCCAATGAGCACCCTCAGGGCACTGCTCACTCCCTGGGTGCCTCCTACTGCAACCAGCTCTGGCCCCAGGGCCACCCACCTGCAGTTTCCAGAGGAAGTCCAGGTGTGTGGTGGACTCTACCTGCTGGGCGTGCAGGTACAGGGCCAGCACAAAAACAGAGATTATGATGGGCATCACCACCTTCAGCGCCACCTCAGTAACATGCTCTGGGTTGCAGGGGTGAGGGAGACAGTCTGGCAGCTGGGAAGGCACTGAGGACCCCTCCCTGACTCAGGGTTTTTGCTTCCTTCCACTATAATCCCCCTCCTCCTCTCCCTCCTGCTCACACCATGCCTGCACCTGCAGCTCAGGCAGTCACTTGCCATCTCCCAGGGTCTCCCCCCATCCTTCTCTAGCCACATCAGTGGTGCACTCAGTCACTGGGAAAGACAGTGTGTGTCTCCCAGGTCTTTCTCCGTGGACAGGACCCAAGCAGTGGCACCTGGGGAACAGAGGAGACATGTGGGCTACACTGATCCTGACTTTGGGCACACTTGGGCAAGATCCAACCTCCCTGCCATTTTGCATTCTCCTCTGCAGTGGCAGCAGCAGGACCCATGCTTCATGACTGCACAAAACCATGGGGGGAGGACCAGATCTCTCAATTGGGAGCATGCGTTATCAAATTGCATTTTTGTTGAGTTGTAGATAAATTCTCCCAGTAAAAGCAGCCACTCCAAGGCTTGCTCTAGTGAAGAACCTCAGCCCTAAGCAGCCCCAGATTCAGGCCCAGCATGGCTCTGCTTTTGTTCCTGATCTCTGAAGGGGAAATGACACCACTTCCTGCTCCTGGGGAAGCCTGGGGCCAGGTGCTTTAAAACGAAACCCTGGCAGAGCCAGCCACTGATCTACACATCACCTGGAGGGCATGAGGACAGGAAGCAGGGGCATCCTGCTATCCTGGGGTGGTGTGGGGCAGGCCTCCTGGCTCCCTCTAGCACCTCCTGCACACCCACCTGGGCACAGCTGCCTTCTCTGTCAGGCAGGAGCATCCACTCACCACTGAGAAGTCCGATTGTTGCTGATGTCTCTGTGAAGGGAAGTTGGGAGAATGGCTCAGGAGAGATGTCTTCACACTGCCCTCAATACTACTGCCCCTTCAGCTCCCCCATCCTAGCACCCTACACACCCAAGGACCCTTGCAGACAGCAATGCCCAGCATCTCATCCCCCGACCACAGATCACCCAGCCTTCACCTGGGCCCTTACCCCTCCCTCCCCATCCCCCAAGCACATCCACCTGGGTGGGAACCTGATTCCCCCCCTCCCCCAGCCCTTTGATACCAGCCTGAGGCACAGAGGAGAAGCACTGTACTGGGCTGTCCAGAGTGGCCTTAAAACGTGACCCGTGGCAGGGTGGGGGAGGCTAAAACTGCCAGAGTGCAAACTGTGCATCAGGTTTTAAACGATCAGTATGAAAAAGGGGAATGTCATTTGTTAGTAATTTTTTACAGTGACTGCATATTAAAGAGATTGTGCTTTGGATGTGCTGGTGAAGTAAAAATATTACTCAGTTAATTGAACTTTTTGCCTTTCTAATGCTAGAATGTTTTAGATCACATCATAGCGTGCATTATTTATCTACCAGACAGGTCTGCCCTACAGCCAGGCCAGGGTCTCCCCCAGCCCAGCAAGGACCTCCATCCTCTGCTGCCAACTTCTGCAGTGGGCAGGGAGAGACTGGGGCTGAGGGAAGAGCAGGCACAAAAGAGGGTGGAGTTCCCTGCTCCAGCCTTGATCCCCAGCGTTGCAGTGAGGCTCTCTCCCTGGGATACCCATGCATCACATCAGAGTGCCTGCTCCCAGCTCTTGCTCCACCACCTCTTATCCAGCTTCCTATGAATGTGCATCCTGGGAGGCAGCTCAAGTACTTGGATCCCTGCCACCCATGGGACAGTCCCAGGTTGAGTTCTGGACTTCTGGCTTCAGCTTGACACAACCCCAGCTGTTGAGGGCATTTAGGCATTGACTCAGCAGATGGAGGATTTGTCTTTTTCTCTCTCTCTCAAGCTCACTCTCTCTGTCTCTCTGCCTTTCAAATACAATGTAAATACATAAATAATAACAATGGTCTCAGACCTTCTCCTTTCCTGCACCATTTCCAGTGGTGGGATATCTTCCTGTCCTTTGTCCCTAGCCCCATTCACCTGCTGAGAAGTTTTTCCTTGGACCTTAGATGCCTCCTTGCACCTCTATCTTCTCCTTCACAGAAAAGCCACACTTTTCATGGGGCATCTTCTACTCTACTCACAGGTGTGCCTTGGCTGCCTGGCACATAGTAGACCCTCAATAAATATCTTTGAATGAATACATAAGTGAACAGATGGATAGACGCTAGGATGGCTGGATGTTGCATTCTGTCACTCACAGCATTTTGCACTTCCTGGTCCATTTGTGTGTGTGGGGGTGGGTGGTGATGGGAAGGTTACTACATATTAAGGATTTTATTATTTTGTAAAATATTTATTTGATTATAAAGATAGGATTGAGAGTCAAATGGATCACATAAATAAGATCAGTGTCTGCTAACAATAATTGATAGAATTAAAAAGTAGAAAACGATCCAACATGGGAAGCAGGATACACAGCAGACTCATAGAATGACAAATGCCCTAAACAGCACTCTGGCCTCAGAATCAGCCCTTGAGGCATTTGGATCTGGCTAAAAAGCCCAGGAGAGTTTCTCAGACATGGTAAGCGAAGACACTGTGGCAAAAAATGATTTACATGAAATATCTCTGTGAGTGAGATCCCAGCAGAAAGAAGGGGCCATCAAAGAATGACATATTTTTCTCCGAAGGGAGGAGAGAACTTCCACTTTGATTAAGGACTTGTCTAAATAAGGTCAGAGTTTGTGAACCCAAGAGGCTTCCATAGCCTTGGCAGCTCATGACAAGAGCCTCGGTTGATTACTATCATAAATAAAAGTGTCAATTTTTAAATCAACAATAGGAGTCACTGTGCACTTACTCCCCATGTAAGATCTCTGTCCTTACTATGTTGTATTATGGGAATTAACACTAAAACTAGTATTCAAACAGTACTTTATATTTTGTGCAGGTGCAATCTGTTGAAATCTTTGCTTAGTATATATTAAGTTGATCTGTTTATAAAGATAATTAAAAATGAATCTTGATGAAGAATGGGATTTGAGAGGGAGTGGGTGATGGGATGGTTGTGGGTGGGAGGGTGGTTTTGGGGGGGGAGCTGCTATAATCCAAAAGTTGCACTTTTCAAAATTTATATTTATTAAATAGCAGTTTTCAAAAAAAATGACCGCATTCAAAAATATTTATTTATCTTCATCTTGTTTTATAGGCAGGGAGACAGAAACACACACAAGGGGAAAGAGAGAGAGAGAGACAGAGAGTGGGAAGGAAGGAGAGAGAGAGAGAGAGAAAGTCTTTCATCTGCTGGTTCACAACCCAAATGCCCACAACAGCCAGCTCTGGGCATGGTCAAATCCAGGAGCCTGAAACTCAATCTGGGTATCCCATGTGGGTGGCTGAAATCCAAGTACTTGAACCAAGATCAATGCCTCCCAGGATGCACATGAGCAGGAAGCTGGACAGGAAACTAAGTAGCCAGGACTCAGACCCAGGCACTCCAATATGGATGCGGTGAAGTCACAGCCCAAGTGGTGACATAACTGCTCAGGTACTCTGTGTAGACTATACAGCAAACGGCATTACTCCCAAATGTGTCCAAGGCAGAGATTCAAACTTGACCTACAGCTAGAGCTCTCCTCCCTTGGACATCTGCCTTCTGTTGTGAGATGACCAGGCCAGGGGCCTTGGAGCAGTGCAGAAACCACCTGCCCTTGCCAGCTGGGCCTGCTTGCAGTGCTGGCTGCTTCGATGGGACAGGAGGATGCATTTGCAGGTGCAGCTGGGCTGCAGGCTTGACAAAGATCAGTCGACAGCAAAGGAGTCCCTCCCCACAGACCCTGCCCTATGTGCAGCTTGCTGGACCCTGAGACGCTGCAGGAAGCTGCAGCTAGGTGAAAACAGCCCCTCTCAGGCTGCCCTGGACCAGCAAGGAATGGCTCACTAAGGCCTGAGATCTACAGTGAGGGGCAAACTGGAGGCGGAAAGGCAAGGAGCCTGTTTGCCTGAAGGCCACCCACCACCAAGGGCAGAGGCAGGAGGGTGAGACGCAGGCCCTTTCTGTGCAGTGCTCAGGCCAGGGTTGGAGCAGTCAGGCAGGTTCCCTGCAGTGTCCAGATCCTAAGCTTCCTGCTCTTCCTGTCTCCTACCCCCAGGAGCCCCAGACCCATTGTGTATCTGTATGTGTGACTGGTTGCTGGGGCAGGGGCAACATACATGGTGTTGGTGATGACCTGCAGGTCGGCATTGTCAAAGAGCATGAATCAGGGTACCTTGACGGTGAGCACATAGGTGAGCTCAGTGGCCAGCATGAGTACCAGCTTCCTGGTGCAGCTGATCTGCAGGAACACGGAGCAGGCCAGCATGCTGAGTAGCACACAGCAAGTGAAATACTGCAGAGACAGACAGTGGGTGGGTGTCAACCAGGCAGCCCAGCCCCAGCACCCCTGAATCCCAAGCAAAATGGGTGTGGGGATGCTCTTGCTGAGGCAAACCTGCCAATGCCATGCTATGAAGCCAACAGCTGACTGGGAACCAGCATACGTGGTTCCAGGTGGATCTGGCCAGTGCATGGGGGTACAGCCAGACCTGGGCCCCATGTCTGGTCCGCTGGATTCTGGCTGTGTGCCTTGGAGCATTTACTCAACCTTCTCCCAGCCACAGTTTCTCTGTTTGCAAACTTCCTGTCATGTGCGCTCCTGGCAATGACCACATGAGATGAAGCCATTCAGTACAGTGCACGGCCCCCTCAGTACCTGTGGGGCATACCTCTGGAATCCAAAGCCCTAAAACCTTTCAGGGCTGCCGTGTTTTCACGACTCCCTTGGAGGCCACAGCTGAAACGTCCCATGCTAACAGATGGGATGCTGTCATCTTTATCCTACCTCTTGTGACCATCCCCACGTATGGCTGTGGAAACTTTACTGTGATTCCCGATCAGGTGCTACCCCTGACTCCTCTTATGGTGTGAAGCCATCATTGAAAATCTGCACAACCCTGCAACCCCAAATGCCTGGGCCCCCAAAGTTGCAGAGCCTGTGAGCTCAGTCTCCTTTGAAACTGAGAAGCAAAACAAGCTGATCCTGGAGGCTGCTGCTGCCCTGTGATGCCCCAGTGGGAATCCTAGACACACGGGCTTCTTCACTTGGTTCTTCCCATCACATTTGGCACCACTGTTTCTCAGTGGGACTTCCATATACTTATTCACTGTTCACTGTCCTTGCCTTGGGCTGGCAGCCAAATGGCAATGGCTGGCAGTGGGTGCAGCTCCCATACCGGGTGCTCTGCCTCCCCAGCCTGTTCAGAACCAAGTGAGAGACTGCAGACTGGGGAGAAGGGCCCAGCCTCCAGGCACCCCAAGAATTGGGGCATAGAGGAGTCAGGAGGGCATTCCCAGGTGATTCAGCCCAGAGCACAGCTACCTGTCCTTGGGACTGTGGAAGGGACCTAAAGAGCAGCATGGATGGCTTCTCTGAGCTGGGTCCCTGACACTCAGGATGGCGTCTGTGATGAGCGGCTGAATAAAGGGCAGCATGAGGGTGGGATGACCCTAGACCTGCACCAGCAGGGCCTACAGCAGCAGCAACAGCCTGGGACCTAGCTGGGCCATGCCCAGAGTTGCAGGCCAGCACCACCCTCCTCTCCCAAGAGGAGAAGCCAGCAGCACCACTTCTCTCTAGGCCTCCACTTCCCTGGAAAGGGAGGAGCCACTGAGGGGCATGAATAAGACTGGAAACAGCTCAAGCATGACAGCAAAGGCCTGTGGGAAGCAGCAGACATGTCCTGTCCATGGGCTCTCAGCCAGATGTGACAGGGAGCCAGATGTGACAGCCCTCCCCAGCTGCAGTTCTGACCTTGCTGTGAGTCACGCCATCTGGAACCTGGACAAACACACAAATCTTCTCCCCAGAAAGTGGCTGCTGCCATCCTACAGATTTCACATGAGCAGAGCTGAGGTGTGGGAATGGCCCACTGCCCCAAGCAGGTGCCACACTGAAAGCCTGGCCCTGCTGCTCCCCAGCAAACTATACTCCCTCCCACCCAGCAATGCCAATGACAGCCCCTGTGTGCCACACACAGATGTGTAATACCAGCCATTATCAGAATAAGGATTCTCCACGTCAGTTATTAATCCCAAATGCCTGTAGCAGCAAAATTACTTTGGGGGTCATGGAAATGTTCTAAAGTTAGATCATGCTGATGTACAAATCCGAAAGCACTAAAAGCTATGGAACAGTGAACTGGAGCAGGTGACCTAAAATCTGTATGTTCTCTACAGTGTCACCATCTCAAATAACTGACTCATGTTTACTCTTGCACATTGACCTCTTTAGTACTTATATGAAACAAATGATCAAAATAAATTTACATTGTTTAGTAGTTATATTTGAATATAGTAACTGGAAAATACTTTAAAAATGCTCACCAATACTGAGGTTCTCTTTAGTATAAAAATGTTTCTGTGAGAGCCCTTATCCAAGAAAAAAAATCCCTTTGAGCAATTTAGTGAAAATCCTCACAGCTGCCCTTCATATGTCTCTCACCCACAAATAAGCACTGCTCAGTGAAACAATACATGAGGGAAGTTTCAAGAGATTCTGTCCCACATCACTATTGTTGGTTTTCCACAATTAGGTGTTTTTTTTCCCACATATGATGTCTCATTACACATAGAGTACAAATTAGGGATTATGTCACTAGTGTGCTCTCCTAATTAGACAGTGAACACAAGTTGCAGGTAACCATGGTGGAAGGAAAGACGCAAGAGGACACTTTATTTTTAAAGACTTATTTATTTTTTTGAAAGAGTTACAGAGAGAGGTCTTCAATCCACTGGTTAACTTCCCAAATGGCCACAACAAATAGAGCTAGGCCAGGCTGAAGCCAGGGACCTGGAGTTTCATCTGGGTTTCCCACAGCATTTCAGTGGTCCAAGCATTTGGGCCATAGTCTGCTGCTTTTCCAGGTGCATTAGCAAAGAGCTGATGAGAAGTGGAGCAGCTGAGTCTTAAGCCAGTGCCTATATGGGATAATAGCATCGCAGATGGCATCTTAACCCATTGTTTTGCAATGCCAGCCTTTCCCTCTTTTTTCCAATGATTCTTAGAAAGCTGGCTGGTCTATAACTTAGCATGTGTTGATAAGGTGGTCCCTAAGTGAACTCTTTAAGCAAATGGAACAAGTCACAGAAGATCAGTGATGGAGATAATACCACTATAAACTATGTTTACTCAAACCCACAAAGAAATCTGATTTGTACAGAGCAAATGCTTAAATCAAGTTCCTGGAAATGGATATGATATTTTAGAGAGGAATGTTAGTGGTCAACAATAAGCTTAAATAGAAGACATAGCATACCAGGGGTGTAAGAATGATATAGAAAAGTAAAGTGATTGTTGGCTATGAGAATGGAAACTGTCTCTCCAGCTGTGGTTGGGGTGGAGGCTCTGAGAAACACACCAGAGCAGTTAGGATACCTAGAAACCTCTTCAGATGAGGAGAAAGCTGAACAGAGCCCAGACATGGCCCTGAAGGTGAGAATGCAGGGCACGAGTAGTAATCAGAGCCAGAACACGCAGAGTGAAGGGAGTGATAGCCAGAGATAGGCACGTAAAAGTCATCCATAGTGATGAGGTTATTTTCTATTTGTGTTTCACAATTAGCATTTGGGTATAGTACTGTGGTAAATGTTATTTTTTAAAATATTTTATACATTGTAGAAGGACAAGTTAATTAATACCCATTATCTTACAAAAATATAATTTTTGTGGTGAGCAATTTGAAGATCTATTGTTTCAGCAATTCTACAACTCACAATACATTATTAATATAGTCAACAAACAATACTATAGAGGACTAAAATTTATTCTTCCAGTTTAACTGAGATTCTGCTCCCTTTGGTAAGCATATCAATTTTTTCCAACTCACTCCATCACCCCAGCCTGTGACAAATACTTTTCTACTCTCTGTAAGCATGACTTTTTAAATTCCACATATAAATATTTTCTTCTTTTTATTTATTTTTATTTTACTTTTTGACAGGCAGAGTTAGTGAAAGAGAGAGAGACAGAGAGAAAGGTCTTCCTTTTTCCATTGGTTCACCACCCCCAAGTGGCCACTATGGCTGGTGCGTTGTGGCTGGCACTCTGTGCCAATCTGAAGCCAGAAGCCAGATGCTTCCTCCTGGTCTCCCATATGGGTGCAGGGCCAAGCACTTGGGCCATCCTACACTGTACTTCCTGGGCCACAGCACAGAGCTGGACTAGAAGAGAAGCAACCCAGACAGAATCTGGTGCCAAAACCGGGACTAGAACCTGGGGTGCTGGTGCTGCAGGCAGAGGATTAGCCTAGTGAGCTGCAGTGCTGGCCTAAATATTTTCTTATACTTGGCTTATTTTACTTAGCATAGTGGTCCCTCAGTTTCACACATATCATGGAAAATATCAGAATTTTTTTTAAAGGTTGAATAGAATTCCAATGTGAATATATACTACACTGTAGTGTTCAGTCATCATTTGATGGGCATTTTGGTTGTTTCTGTATCATCTCTGTTGTTAATAATGTGGAAATTAACATAATAGGGACGATAGTTCTTCAAAATACGGATTCAATTCTTTGGATGTATGCCCATATGCCCAGTTATACAGGGTGATATGGTAATTCTGTTTCTATTTTTATGCCTATGCCTTTTTCAAAATGACCCATTTTCATAGCAACAATCACATTCCTTCACTTTAGTAGACTGGCTATTATAAAAAAAAAGAGATAACAAGTTATGGTGAGGCTATGGGGAAAAGAGAACAATTGCACATAGTTGGTGGGAATTTAAATTAGTATAGCCACTTTGGAAAAGAATACAGTGGCTCCTTAAAGTTAAACTTAAAACCAGCATATTATCTAGAAATCCTTCTTCTGGGTATTCATCCAAAGGAATTGAAAACTTGATTTAAAAGATAAAAGATATACCTGAACTCGCTGTTTATCCCACTTTATTACATTAGCCACAAATGGAAACATTCATAATTCTCAACCAATGAGTGAGTCGGGCAAGCATAAGATGTACATACAAGTAACTATTACCTTTATAAAATAATAAAACTACAACATTTGAAACAACCAAAACACTATTCTAAGTGAAGAAAACTAGATATAGAAAGGCATTGCTTAATCCCATTTATATGTGGAATATAAAGTAGCCAAACTCATTGATACAGTGCAAGGAGTTGATGGTGACAGTTGAAGGTACCATGTTGAATTTCTGCAAGATAAACAAGGTCAGGAGCTCTAATGTACATCATAGTGACTAGAGCTAACAATATTGCATTTTATTTTTAAATTTTGCTAATAGGGTAGATACCATTTAATTTTTATTAACAATTATAACATTATTTTAATTACAACAATATTAAATGTGGCAGGAAGAAACTTGCAAGGTGATGGATATGTTTTAGTGTGAATGTTTTCCATGATTTCATGAGTGCATAATTGTCTTTAAAGCCATTAAGTTCTGCATTTTAAATACGTAAAGATTTTACGTGCCACTTGTATCTTAATAAAGTGACTTAAAAGAAGAAGATCCAAGATGGTTGAACAGGGAAATGACATGCTGATTCTGATCACAGGAAGATAACAGAAAAAAAAACTGCATTCTCAGAGGACAGTTGGAGAGAAGTCTGCAGTGGAAATTCTACAAGAAGAGAGATGTGGAGCAGCAAGGACCATCATGCAGCAGTGAGCAGGACATCACTAGCAAATCCTGAAGCTGGTGGCTCAATAGGACACCATCTTTTTGGAGCCAGGCACCCAGAAACCAGCAGGGAGGAGACACTATCTTAACAAGGTGAGTAGAAGCTGATGTGGTCTCTTCATGACTGGGGGATATTATCAGAGAGATATATTCATGGCCCCACAAAACTTGAGTCTTCACTGAACGATTTGGTGAGAGGCAGGGAGCCCACTTAAGCCTGTAAAGCTCCCCTCCCCCTCACTCCATCATGGCACCTGGACTCAACCTGCCAACCTCTATCAGTTAGGCAGCTGATGATGAGAACACCACTGATCTTTCATTAGATGGGGGTGGCTTGTGTGGCTAAGAGTGGATCCTCACTCACTGACTGTGGGGGACCCCCTGTGGCTGTGGGAATTCATTGTGCAATAGGGCAATAGGGTGTGGCTTAGTCTCTGTGAAGTTTCTGTGTCTGTCATCCCAGACTCAGGATTCTGCACTCACACTGGGGAGTTCATGGATCCTTTGTGCAGTTCATGTGCCTGCACGGGTGAGGTATCTGGGTAACATGAGGCTGAAGGCATGCTTACCCTTGATTGGTTCACCTTGGGAGAGAGGGCTTGATGTGATCATGGCAGCCTTCATCCCTGCTGGTGATATTTACCACACTCAACTTGGGTGTCACCCTGGACCTTGACCCGTACTCAAACACTGGCAAGAGCTTCCTGACCCTCCCAGCGAATGCTCTGAAGGAGCAGATATTCCACTAAGCCACAGAGCTGTATTTCATAAACAGATTACTTCAGATGAGAAAACCAACAAACGGTTCCATAAATGCCTAAAATAAATGTAGAAAGACAAAAACAAACCGCAGAAGCATGAATGGGTAAGACAATATGACTCCCAAAAGGAACACAACACTTCAGTACAGAAACAGAGGATGGAAAGATTGATGAAATGCCTGAAATTGAATTAAAAGGAATGCTCATAAGTATACTCAAAAGCACAGAAAAGCAAATAGATGATATAAAGAAATCCATATGAGGGAGGAGGAGGAGGAGGGAGAGGGGGAGGGGGAGTGGGGAGAGACAGGAGGAGGAGGAGCTCAGGCAGAGCCTGTGGCAGCTGCAGAGGCACCTCAGTTACCAGCCCAGAGAGATCCAGAGCCCGGGGCACAGCGGTGGCGGCGCGGAGGGGGCCGACCTGCCCAGCAAAGGAGCTGGAGCCGGCGCGGAGCGGGACCCCGGTCCACAGCGGCCGGCGCGCGGGGCTCGCCGCGGGCGTCAGAGCAGGAGCCAGAGGGTGGGCCAGCACGGAGCGGGACCCGATTCTGGAGCGGCCGGCGGCCGGAGCTCGTCCCAGCCCTCCTTCCTCCCAGGCGGAGAGCTGCAGAGCCTGGAATATGAAGTGGGAAGGAAGTGGAAAGGAAGGGGAAGCGGAAGCCCATCCCAGGTTACCTGATGCAGCTGATGAGCGATAAGAATCCTGGGAGCAGCCTGCAGGACTTCTGCAGGGTCTTCAACCACCTGGAGTGGCTGCTGGACGAAGAAAGCAGCAGGGTACGGAAAGACAGGTACAGTGACACATTAGACGGCAGTACGGAGAAAAGGAGTGCAGAACTGCCTGATGCTGCGGGACCTATTGCTCAGTTACAAGAGAACTTTATGCGCCTGTGAAAGAAGACCCAGATTTTAATCTTGTTGGGAGAATCCTTGGACCTAGAGGACTCACAGATAAGCAACCTGAAGCAGAAACAGGATGTGAAATAATGGTCCAAGGCAAAGGCTCAGTGAGGCCTAAAAAGGAGGATCAAAATAGAGGCCAGTCCACTCAGGAGCATCCAAACGAAGACGCACATGTTCTAGTCACTGTGGAAGATGCTCAGAACAGAGCAGAAATCAAGCTGAAGAAGTGAGGACATTACTGGTACCTGCACAGAGGAAGACAGCCTGAGGAAGATGCCGCTAATGGAGCCTGCGATTCTGAATGGCGCCTACAGAGATGCCAATGTTAAATCACCAGCCCTCGCCTTTTCTCTTGCAGTGACAGCCCAGGCTGCCCCAAGGATCATTCCTGGGCCTGCACCCGGTCTCCCACCAGCTGCCCTGCTACTCCTACACCAGCTGTCCCTTCCATAATGCCTTTGATCAGACAAATACAGACCGCTGTCATGCCAAACGGAACTCCTCACCCAACTGCTGCAATAGTTCCTCCAAGGCCCGAAGCTGGTTTAATCTATATACTCTATGAATACCCCTACACGTTGGCACCAGCTACATCAATCCTTGAAGGTCCTATTAACCCAGTGGTGTATTAGATGCGGTGGTTACTAAAGTTCAAAGGCACGCTATGTGTGTCCATCCTTACCAAAGGATGTGACCGCAGACAGAGCCACCCCCGGCAACTAACCTATGACCTTCTGACCGCTGAACTCTTCACCCAGTGATGACCTGACCATGCCTGCCTGCTGATCAGTTAACTGGTAATCGCCTTTGCTTGCCTGTCATCAGTGCAGCGAGCTGAGGCACTTGTCCACTCGTCTTATCATCTAACCAAGCAAAAGACAAAGAAATTGCTATCCTCCAACTCAGATTTTTTTCCTGCCCCTCCCCCAATTTGAGTACATGTGGTTCTAGAACCTGCACTGAATAGTAGTAAAGCAATAAGGCCCAATTCATCCCACATCACTGACTGTAATTTAATGACCCCTCTGAGTGAATGGTAAGGGAAGACAGATGGCCCTTAACTACTCATTGACAGAGGAAGTCACTGAGAGACTTCTAGGAATCTTTTGCTTCTCATGGTGATCTCAAACCTTTCTCTGAGTGTACTGTGTGATGATACATCACACATGAATCTTTGGTCAGGGATGTCATTGGTGAAGTGATTTCAAAAAGTTGTCAGAATTTGATATGGGGTTCCATCACTACTGTGCCCTCAGAGGGCAGAGGGGCAGCCTTCTCACATTGCCTGCCAGAATCTGAAGTATGAGAAGAAAAGTGTGCCATGAGAGGAAACATGACAAGGAGTTTGGAAAATTAGTGCAAAGTAAAATACTGCAACACTATTTTTAAAAAGATAAATATCTGAGTTAAATTACTGAACCTTTATTTTACATCTCCATTAAAAAATATATGAGAAAAAAGAAGCCCTTTATTTCATTAAATGATGTTTTCTGGTGGTTGTCAAGAAACAAAAGACCAAAAAAGAATTTTTCTCTTTATTTTTTTATTTTTTAAGTATTGGAATAAATCTAAAGAAAATAAAGTATGGGGCTGGCGCCGCAGCTCACTAGGCTAATCCTCTTCCTCCGGCGCTGGCACTTTGGGTTCTAGTCCCGGTTAGGGTGCCGGTTCTGTCCTGGTTGCTCCTCTTCTAGTCCCGCTCTCTGCTGTGGCCCTGGAGGGCAGTGGAGGATGGCCCAAGTCCTTGGGCCCTGCGCCACATGGGAGACCAGGAGGAAGTACCTGGCTCCTGGCTTTGGATCAGCACAGTGCGCTGGCCCTAGCGGCCATTTGGGGGGTGAACCAATGGAAGGAAGACCTTTCTCTCTGTCTCTCTCTCTCTCACTGTCTAACTCTGCCTGTCAAAAAAAAAAAAAGCTTTATTTTTCTTCATGGTAATTTAGTCAAGTGTCTTGTAAGATCAGCTTCTCCCTCAAAATAAAAGTTAATGCATGTTCCTCAGTCATTCAGAATGTGAAAGAAGATAAGAGGGGAGACAAATGAGTTGATGGTTTGATTTATATGATTTTTGCCACATTACCTTGATGCAAACTTGCCAAATATGATACTGTGAAAAAAATTGATAACTTTTCTAATGTCTGACTTGTTAAGTTTCAAAACATCATTCTTTTAAAAGTCATAATTGAATACTTTTGGATATTATAATCTCCAATGTTTGCCCAAAGGATTCTGAGATAAAAATTATGTGAGATCACTTGAACATCAGAATTACAGCTTTATTTTATTTGGAGAAAGGGTAGACATTGGATACTTTTCTTATTAATTAGGGAATAGTAGTAAGCCTAGCAAACTTTTTCACAAATATGAATCAATGATTTTCATTCTGAACAACTGTTTTTAAATTACCCCAATTTGATCATCCTACTTTATACCATTATCAGAGAACTTGTATTGTCCATCATTTTGCTGGTTTTAGTAACTTCCCCTCCTGTTCCCACATATGTTTTTGACCTCTTTCTTTTTTTTTTTTAATTTTAAAAGAATGTGGGGCCAGTGTCATGGCTCACTAGGCTAATCCTCCACCTGCAGTGCTGGCACTCCAGGTTCTAGTCCTGGTCAGGGTGCCAGTTCTGTCCCAGTTGCTCCTCTTCCAGTCCAGCTCTCTTCTGTGGCCCAGGAAGGCAGTGGAGGATGGCCCAAGTGTTTGGGCCCTGCACCTGCATGGGAGACCAGGAGGAAGCACCTGGCTCCTTGCTTCAGATCAGCACAGTCAGCCATCCATAGAGGCCATTTGGGGGTTGAACCGATGGAAGGAAGACCTTTCTCTCTGTCTGTATCTCACTAACTCTGCCTGTGCAAAAAAAAAAAAAAAGGAATGTGGATAAACCATCATTGTGGATGTAAATACTCAAGTACACTTCAGTTGCTCATGAAGTTCCAACAGTTTTGTAGTTGCAGCATTTTGTATGCAAAGCCACATCTAAACACTGAGTGAATAATTGTTAGCTGCTCAGTAACAGATGTGACAAATCTCAAGTGGCAGTGGACTTCCAGCTCCTCAACTCTTCTCCCTCTCCAGTACCTCACAGGCAAGGTCAGCAGGACGCTCAGTCAGCGCCTTCATTTGACCTCTCCATCATCCTGTCTCTGTTGGAAATAGTTTTCAGTTTATTTACTTGGCAATAGACATTTTTTTTAATATTCTGCTAGCTTTGGTTTAATGTGCCACTGCTTTGTCTTTCTGCTACACACACCATTCATTTAATTTATTTACAATATATGCTGTGCCATTTTGATTTTTATTTTGTTTGGTTGAATAAATTTGTGACACTCAAACACTTGAGGTGATAGTTGTTAAAAACTATACCAGTATTTCATCCAGTTTCATCTCAACTGTGTTATACCTGGAGATTTTAGATGTTTATCAATGGTCTTTTCTGGGGAAGGAAGTAAATGTATAAGATAATAAATGTGTGACATTTGTGAGTAATGCTGGCTCTAAACTAACTTTTGAAAACTTACTTAGTGGGCCAGCACTGCGGCTTACTAGGCTAATCCTCTGCCTGCAGCATTGGCACCCCGGGTTCTAGTCCCGGTCGGGGTCCTGATTCTGTCCTGGTTGCTCCTCTTCCAGTCCAACTCTCTGCTGTGGCCTGGGAGTGCAGTGGAGGATGGCCCAGGTCCTTGGGCCCTGCACCCCATGGGAGACCAGGAGGAAGCACCTGGTTCCTGGCTTCAGATTGACGGAGTGTGCCGGCCACAATGCACCAGCCTTAGCAGCTACTTGGGGCGGTGAACCAATGAAAAAAGGAAGACCTTTCTCTGTCTCTCTCCCATTCACTGTGTAACTCTGCCTGTCAAAAAAAAAAAAAAGAAAAAAAAAAGAAATCTTACGTGGTAAAATTTTGGATCAACTGAAAAAAAAAAGCTTTACTTTTTGAAATCTCTGAATGCCTTAGTTTTCAGTATTATTCTTTATTGAATTTATTTCTTATTAAAATATGTAGTTTTTAGGCCAGCACCATGGCTCAATAGGCTAATCCTCTGCCTGCAGTGCTGGCACACCAGGTTCTAGTCCTGGTCAGGGCATCAGATTCTGTCCTGGTTGCTCCTCTTCCAGTCCAGCTCTTTGCTGTAGCCTGGGAGTGCAGTGGAGGATGGACCAAGTCCTTGGGCCCTGCACCCACATGGGAGACCAGGAGAAGAACCTGGCTCCTGGCTTAGGATCAGCATGATGCACCGGCTGCAGTACGCCCGCTGCAACAGCCACTGGAGGGTGAACCAACAGCAAAAGGAAAACCTTTCTCTCTGTCTCTCTCTCTCTCACTGTCCACTCTGCCTGTCAAAATATATATATATATATATATATATATATATATATATATATATATATATATATATATATATATATGTAGTTTTTAAGACTTTTTTTCTGACAGTGTTATGCAATTTTTTAGCATTGGTAGATGGGAGTGTCACTTGTATGTTACCTTATAGCTGACATACATGTGTTTTTGTCTATTCTTTTTTGGTAGTTTCATGCTATGTATGTACCATGACCAACCTATTGTAAGATAATGTACTTACAGCCATTGTTCCAAGTTTATAATGTATTTTTCTATCTTGTTTTATATGTATGTTATTTAACATTCAAAAATAATTTTTTAAATTGAGATAAGGATTCGAAATGCAAAATCCACAATTTTGATAACTGAAAATTGTCAATCATTTTTCGGTACTTTATTATATTGGATGTCTTGTCTTTCTTGGTTTTTCATTTAGCTAACAAATGAAAACATTAGACACTTTGAGTTTTAGTTGGGATTTTACATAGCTTGCATTTTAATTCTTTGGTTCCTTGCTGTTTCTATTAATCCATGGCATTATTTTAATAAATGATATAATACTGACCTAAAAGAAATAAATCCATACATGACATGAATGAAATATTCTACAGAGAGATAGATATGAATAGAAATCAAACTGAAATATTAGAAATATAAAATTCAATAGGTCAAATAAAAATACAATGAAAAGGCTTAACCAAAGACTTGGTGATTCAGAAGAAGGAATATGTGAGCTAGAAGACAAATCCTTAGAAATACCTCAGACAACAAAAAGAGAAGAAAAAAAATCAGGAAAACTGAAAATAGTTTCAAGAGTTATGGGATACTATCAAATGATAAGAAGTATGCATTTAAGGAATTTCTATAGATGTGGAAGGAGAGAATAAATTAGAAGGCCTATTCTTCAAAACAATAGCAGAAAACAACCCTAATTTGGAGAAACAAAGTGACATCCAAGTACAGGAAAGACATAGAACTTCTCATAGACATGGCTGGAAAAGGTCTTCACTATGACACATTGTAGTCAAACTTTCAAATGTAAAGCATAAAGAAATTATTCTAAAATGTGCACAAGAGAAATGCCAGATTACTCTCAGAAGATCTCCAATGAGAATAAACAGATGATTTCTCATCAGCAACCCTACAGACTATGAGAGAATGGAGAGAGAGTCCAAGTTCCAAAAGAATGTAACTCAGAATATTATACCCAGGAAAGCACTCATTTATAAAGAAGGTGAAAGAAAAACCTTCTAAAATGCACAGATACTGAAAGAATTTGTTGCCACTGACCCAGTGTTACAAATGCTGCTGCAGGAGGTTCTACATGGTTGTGTCCAAGCATTTTGTAGTAATGTGTCCATGTGGCATTGGTGTCTGAGATGGCAGGCAGGGTTCTGCATGCAGTTAAAAGGCTGGGGGGCACCACTAGTGTAAGCTTGTACTTATCACACCAGAGACCCTGCGAGGGCCCAGAGCACTGATGTGCTGCACTTGTTCTAGGGGGTGAGTGGCTCCTGCTCCAGGAAAGACCTGCAGAACTCACATCCTTTGTGCTGCCTGGCTCAAGGCAGGGTGAGGATGGAGTCCCTGAAAAGCCACATAACTTGCAGCAGAGGGTGGGCTCTGAGAGCCTGAGTTGGTCCTGTAGTGGATTCAGTTTGGGAGGCTTACTGGCGAGATAAGTGGCATGGCAGCATGCAGGTGGAAGGAGAAGACAGAGTGTGGAGGACAACATTAGGACACTGGAGGGAGGGAACAATGGCAAGGAGAACAGAGCCAGGGAGACCAGGGAGCTTGGAAGCTGAGAGGGGAGAGCAAATAGAGGGGACAAGTTGAGGAAAAGGGCCTGGGAGAGGCAATCAGAGTGAGGACATGAGCTGGAACAACACAGCAAGGATGCTAGAGAGGGAGTGGGGAAGGGAGGGCTCTAAGCCAAGCTCCAATGCAATGTGCTCTCTACCTTCTTTTTGTACAATTTAGGTCCTTTTCTCTTTACAGTTTGGGGGCTGTTGGTGGCATGGGAAAGAGTGAGAGTGGCCTGAAGTGGTCCCACCACTGCTGAACACCACAAGTAATATTTAAACCTGGTGCTGAAGACTTCAAAACAATGGTGGGTTATATTTGCTTATTCTCTGAAGTGGAACTTGGATTCTTGTATTCCTTCAACACAACAATACATTGTTCAAAAATTATCTTTATTTGTACCAAATTTGCATTTAATAAGGCCTTAAAATCATTTGTTGAATGGAATTATTTTACAGAAATGTCTCACTGATGTATTTTATTTATAAATCAGTGAATATATCATTTTAAAGGTATCTGTTCTTTGCTAAAGTGTAGAATTTACCAATGATAGCAAGATATCAGTTATGCCATTTTGGATGTAGCATAATCTATAATATTCTATATGCATTTTATATGAACAGTCATAATTGTTCCCAAGTGGGAGATTCTAAAGATCATACTGTTTTATTACTTTTAGATATGTGTGTTTATATATTTGGTCGAGATATTTTTTCATCATTTGGTAATTATACTTTCACCTTCTAAGTATAATGTATCCAATTAGGTAAACTTCCCTTTTAAAACAAGGTGGCTATTTTTGTAAAACCTATCTGGAAAAAAAGATGTTATGAAGTTGACAGAACAACTTATTTGAACTTTTTAACTTTATATTCAATGGTATGTGTCTGTGCTGTTTCTCATAAGAAGAATTAAGCATAATACAAATTACCATTTGTTTTGAGAAACAGCAAGCATGCACGAAATGAGGCCCTTGGGAAATTAGCCACCAAACTGTTGTAGATCGAACATCGAAGCAATCATAAAGAAAGGGAGATCCAGATTTGGGAATTTTGAAACAAAGTTTTAAGGTCATCTTAAAGAAAATAAAATTTATTAATACAAAATGGGCCAGTGCAAGGGAGGCACCCAGAAACTGAGGTTAGACAGGCTGTTTACACCATGGCACTGAATGGTGAACACTAGGAAAAAATATTCATGGCTATGTCTAAAAATAAATCAGGCTCTTAAAACAATTATTTTATCATTTGTGTTTTGAAAGCTATCTGTTACATTCTAATGGAGAAAAGTGTGTGACGACTCCTTTTCAGGCTTTGCTCTTTGTCATGATGTTATTACACTGTCACTGTTGCTGCACAACCACTACCTGTGTTACCACAAGAGGATTAATTGCAGAATATCAATGCAAAAAGATGGCCTCTAAAAATGTTCATTTCTGTGAAAAGGACATAATTTTAATAATAGTTTCCCTCTTCTAGAAAAATACCTGAGAATCACTTTTATGCTGTACTATGTGTCAAATGGAAAAAGTTGAATAGGGAGAAAACCAGTAGATTTGTCCTTTCATCTTCATCTACAGGCAAGGACCCAGTAAATGTGTAATTATTCTTTGGAAATTATAAAGAAACGACCATCACTGACTTATGTGTAGCTTTTTACATTATGCATTTATATATTTAATAGATAAATGTATACATGAATGCTTTCTACATAGAGGCTCATTGTTTATATCTAAAACTTTTAAAGTAATTGAGGATTTAAAATGAAGTACAACAAAACGTGCTTTTGCTAATGTGAAAGGTATGATAACTTCTTAAACAGATCTGCCTTGAAGTAGAAGAAAATATCAAACATCAGTTTTCCATAACCCTTTTCTCTGTATAACAATTAGAAAAATATTGGCATAAATTTTAGATAACATTAAGTATAGAAATATTAAATTTGAATATATGTTTCTTAGAACTGATTAATTTTTTCTGAGCATGAGGCTATTTCTAACATATAAGGTTGTATTTTTAGTTAACATGTAGAAAATGTGCCCTTGTAAAACACTGAATTACATTAAATTTGTTATATGCAAGTTTTCACTAAGAACATTTTGAGTTTCTATAATGCTACAAAGCTAAGTGAAAGAGAGCTTCATCATTGGAGTACAGCACACAGTTCCTCACAGCGTTTTGTGCATAAGGTAAACACATGTAATGAAATGTACGGCTAGTGTTATGAGTTGCTAACTAGCAACAGTGATGACTTTTTAATAGGTGTTCTATTTAGGATTGGCCATATTTGAAATTTAGAATTGTATTTTGTTTTGAGATTTGAACATTTTCTTTTCTATTCAAATACAAATACACTTAGAAGATTATATATCTGTCAGTTATTTGAATTATAAGATGGATGTGTGTAATACCAAGTGGGGTTGTGGGTTGTGAGTTGTGGGGTTGTGGTACAGTGGGTTAAAGCCCTGGTCTGAAGTGCTGGCATCCCATATAGGTGCTGGTTCTTGTCCTGGCTGCTCAACTTCTGACCCAGCTCTCTGCTATGGCCTGGAAAAGCAGTAGAGGATGGAACAAGTCCTTGGGCCCTTGTACCCATGTGGGAGACCCAGAAGAAGCTCCTAGCTCCTAGCTTCAGATCAGCATAGCTCCATCCATTGCGTTCATCTGAGGAGTGAACCAGTGGATGAAAGACCTCTCTCTCTGTCTCTACCTCTCTCTGTAACTCTTTCAAATAAATAAAATAAATCTTTAAAAAATAACAACTGGGGTTAAATTATTTAATATGTATGTGAGCAGAGACATTTGAGAAGGTAGGACTTTCCATAAGAAGAAATAACCACCTTGTAGGTGACATTTATAGAACAGACAACTATGGATATCAGTAACCAAATTATTTTACTTTCATAATTACCTATAGATTAGCCTGTGTATATTAGAGATGATACTGATCTAGCTTTTTTTTTCACACAGACAGCTAAACTTGGAAAATGTACATGTAGCTGAGGGTCATCTAGAACACAGAAGATCATGAGCCTTTGAAAGAAAATGAGAGTCAAAATCTGCAGTTTGCTTGGAACAGCTCTCTTATTCTCAGCTGGTAGCTTTAGGAGATCTGATATTGTTCAGATGGCCTGCTAGGTTGGTGACAGCTTCTACTTATTATTGACATTGAACAGTAATATGGAACTATTATTCTGCAAAAGTATGATGGTTAACCTAATGTTGCATATTACTGCTTTGTTGAAACTGTAACATAGAATTTCACTTATTGGGCTTAAAATGAAGGATTTTGATGAGTTATTTGGTATGTACACTGAATATGTACAAATGAAATACGTGACTACTCTTAAAAGAATAAAGATTAACCACGATAAGTTACATATCAGGTGAATAATCTAATATTTTCATACATTTACTTTTATACACATAGGTGTGTATATGAGAGTTTTCCAAAGGTTCATGGAATCATGCCATGCAATTATACTGTGAAATTTCTATAAACTTTTTGAAGCTACCTTATAAATAAATAGAGATTATAACTATCAATATTATATATAAATATCAATATTATATATAAAACAGTGTATTTCTGGATTGTAGTAAATAAAACGATTCTATTGTGCTTAAACAAATAGAATTCAAATTTTCATATATTGTGTAAACATATCAAAAATTTGTCTAATATATTTAAAATGCTTTAAAAGGTCTTATATTTAGTATGTATGTATAAAGTGTTATATTTCTTTTCAAATATAACAAATTATCACAATTAACATTTGATAATATATTTTAATCATTACATTAGTTACATTAGTAACACTGAACAAATCAAATATTCTGACTAGAAAAACAAACATATCTAGCATTTGATGGTAAAGTAAAATGTAATAATATTTTCTTAGGCTTAACAAGTACTGTAGGTTTGACATTTCAGAAATTCAATACATGGGTCTGCACTATAGCATAGTAGATTAAGCCTCCACCTGCTGTGTCAGCATCTCATATGGGCACTGGCTTGTGTCCTGTCTGCTCCTCTTCTGATCTAGCTCTCTGGTGTCTAAGGCCTGAAAAATCAGTGGAGGATGGTCCAAATTCTTGGGCCCCAGCACCCACATGGGAGACCCAGAAGAAGTTTCTGGCTCCTGGCTTCAAATTGGTCTAACTCTGGCCATCATAGCCATTTCAGGAGTAAACCAGTGGATGGAAGACATTTCTGTCTCTCTCTCCCTATCTCTATAACAGCCTCTCAAATAAATAAATAAATCTTCAAAAAAATCAAGTCCAAAAACAACATGCTACAGAATATATATTTTTTTAAAAAGAGAGAAACTGAATATGCATGGGGCCAGCATGTGGCATAGCAGGTAAAGCCACTGCCTGTGATTTCACCATCCCACATAGACACTGCTTTCTGTCCCAGGTGCTTCACCTCTGATCCAGATCCCTGATAATCGCCTGGGAAAAGCAGTGAAGATTGCCCAAGTGTTTGATTCTCTGCCCCCATGCAGGATAGCTGGATGAAGCTCCCAGCTCCTGGCTTTTGCCTGGTCAAGCGCTGGACCAGGAGTGAACCAGCAAACATTTCTCTCTGTGTCTCTCCCTTTCTCTTTAACTGACTTTCAAAATAAATAAGTAAATCTTAAACAATGAATGCACTCACCAAGCCCACCTTCTGCTTTATTGTACACTTAATGAATGCATTGATAATTCTAACAGATGGAACCAGACTTAAGGAATTAGAGTTTTAATATTTACTAATGTATAGAAATAAAGGCAAGAGATTACATTCAAAAGATGAGTATGAAAATATATTTGATTTTGGAATGTGTTGCAGTTATATTACTATGCATATAGTTTATACTTCAGAATATTCACTTTCTGCAAAATAGTCTATGAAATCCAAACTTTGAAGGAATCAATCTCATTCAATATTATTTGTATAAAGAACTTTTGAATGACCTTGGTAAATTCCATTTTGTGAGATAGTTCTAAACTTGTTTGGCTTGAAAATAGCAGTTTTATTTTTTAAAGTGAAACTATACTTGAATGCCAACATATGAACAGGAAAAACTGTTGCTGAACTGAGAAGCCTAATACACTATCTCTCATCAGCCTCTCCTGCTCTTAGGGGTACTTTCTGAGCTATGTGTTAGGACTGCTAAGGTGTGTAAAACCATTTAAATTTTAAAATTTATGAAGATTTTTATTTCTCTATGATTTTGCTTTAGTTATACTCCATAATTGAGTTAGGCATGCATCTACATTTTTATTGAGAGTAAAGTTTGGACTTTCACTAACTCATTTTTTATCTTCTCATAAATAGATTGCAATAGCAAACCTGAGTTTTCATCAACATATTTTATTCTTTTATTTATGTAACATTGTGCCAGATATATTTGTTTCAAACAATCAATTTTGAAAATTGTTCTTTCCTATGAGAGGCATTTTTTTAAAAATATTTTTTAAATAGATCTATGTACCTAAAAGGCAGAGTGATAGAGGAGAGACAGAAAGGTCTTTCATCTTCTGGTTAACTTCCAAAATGGCTGTAACAGCCAGCACTGGGCCAGCGTGAATCAAGGAGCTTGGAACTACATTCAGGATTTCCACATGGGTTATCAGTGGCTGAACCCACGTGGGTGCAGTGGCCCAAGTACTTGGGCCATCTTGTTCCAGTAGTAATTTCTATGAAACTTGACTGTCCAAATATCCCTACAAATGGTAAGAGAGCAAGAATGTCAAAGAGGATGTAAACAGAGAGAACTCATCTTACCAAACTTAAAATTTACAAAGCTGCAAGAAGTCAGTGTGATACCAGCACAAAAGCAAATAGAGTACTGAGGCAGAATAGAGTCCCCAGTTATTATTTATCAATGTACAGTCTTGCAGCTTCTTGCTAATTTTCCTGGGAAGGCAAAAATGATAGCCCTGGCACCTGAGCCCCAGTAATCAGCAGAGAGATGCTGTCCCTCCTTTTTTTCCCTTCCCTTCCCTTCCCTTCCCTTCCCTTCCCTTCCCTTCCCTTCCATCCTTCCTCCCTCCCTCCTTCCTTCCTTCTTTTCTTCCATCCTTCCTTCCTCTCTCCTCTCTCCCTCTCCCACACCCCCATCTCTCCCTCTCAAACACTTTGCAAAATGTCTCTCCATAGGTAAAATTTAAAATTAAAGCCTCACTTCCAAGCTTTAAAAATTAGCAACAGTATATGTGAACATTATAATAATAAGACATAAAAGAAAACAGGGTATCAGGATCAGATGATTATTTCTGAAATGAGACAAAAATACATAATGGGAGAATTTGGTAAATATAAACACCTAAAATTAAATTTAAAAATTTATGTGCATAAAAACTCATAGTCACAGACCATGGCAACATATGTATAGAAAATATTCAGACATATCTGAATCATGAGAACATTTCATAACTTAATAAGAAAAAGATAGAAAAATTAATAAAAAAGCTCAGGAAAGGCTCCACTACAGAGGAAGTACTGCTATAATTAAGATCTTTGGAAGAAAATATCAGAGAATTACAAAATTAAAACAACACAGCAATGGATATCCTTCAGGTTGCCACAATTCTTGGTCTGAAACCACAAAACCATAATTTGGGAAACAAGAATACTTATTAGTTCCTGGTAGCAAAATCCATATATACATACTATTTGGACTTAAGTGTGATGAACATTATTAAAGTTGTTGCTATATCTTAACAACCAGTAATTCTAAATCTGGTGTACTTTGGCCAATATGAACATAGAGTTACATAAAAAGATGTTGTGAAACTGCACATAGGAACCACAGGGCCAGAATTTTGGCACAACAGGTTAAGCCTCCATCTGCAGTGCTGGCATCCCATATAGATACCAGCTTGAGTCCTAGCTGTTTCACTTCCAATCCAACTCCCTGCCAGTGTACCTGGGGAAGCAGTGGAAGATGGCCCAAGTCCTTCAGCCCTTGCACCCATGTAAAAGACCCAGAAGAATCTCCTGGCTCCTGGTTTCAGCCTGGCTCAGCCTTGACTGTTGAGGCCATCTGGAGAGTGAACCAGTGGATGAAAGATTTCTCTCTATATATCTCTCATCTCAATAACTCTGACTTTCAAATGAATAAATAAACCTTTAAAAAAAAGCAATCTTACATACCACTGAGTAACAGACTGGTTTATTCATACAATAGAATAAAGTACAGTAGATAAACAGCTTTTATGCAATTGCTTCTATAGCAGTGTTGCAGTTGATTTATCAACAATGTTGCAGTGGGTTCATTTCTGAGAGGAGCAGCGTGGTGGGGGCAAGAGGCGTGGAGTCAACACACAGACCCCGGGAGTCGGGTGAAAGCAGGCTTGAGGCGAGTAGCCCTTAGACTCATTTATTACAGTTGGTACAACAGCTTATATACCCAAGACCAGCCAATCTGGTCAAAGGGTGGTCTATGCCCCAACCAATCACAGCCTGTTGCCAGGCAGTTTCCAAAGCCATCCAATCACAGCCTGTTACCAGGCAGTTTGCAATCCATCCAATCACAGCCTGTTGCCAGGCAGGCTCTGTTGCCAGGTGGGTTTCAAAGCCATTCCTGAGTAACTGATGCTTGCTTGCCAGTGGCCACCTTGGCATGGCCTTCTCATTCTACTACATTTCCCCCTTTTCATTTATTTTTGAGCAACGGGAGGCATGATTATTTGCCATACCATTGTCGACCCCATTTCCATGTGGTCTCCGTATGCTGCTGTGCCTGTCTTAGGTTGTCCCCCAGGGGATCTTACCCGTCATTGACTAACCAGTGCTCAAATCGAGAGACCACAGGATTGCTTGCTCAGATAGGGGTAGGAATGAGGAATAATTGTTATCAGGAATGGCATGACCACACACAGGCTGTGGGCCATTTGAGTGGATGACCAGAGCTAGTGGGGTACACAACAGTAACAGATATGGCTTTGGACAGTTTCTCAGGGTAGGATGATAGGGCAGGTGCGTCTGCTAACAAGGCAGAGTCTCGGTCTTGTTCAGCTGGTTCTGGTTGGCTGTCATTTGCAGGCTTGATGTTTCTGGCTGGTACCCAAATGGGCTGTTCCACATTCTCTGGAAAGACACAAGCATATCCTCGACCTTTGGTTAATAGAAGCTTTTTTACAGGTGTTGGAATCCAGGGCCTGAATTTTGCATACACTTTGACATTAACAGCAAACATACTGATGGCATGGGTTCTAGCGGCTGCCCTGATAGCCTGGGGTGCCCAAGAACTGCCACAAATGTGGGGATCCTCACTGGATACAAGTGGGATGACCTTGCATGAGTTATTGTGTAGAGGTCCTTTAAGTTCATCCCACAGGTATGTGGGGGGTGGCTGACTAGGCATTGCTACCTTGTTTTCTACCTTGTTTTTTCACTGTCAGAGCCCTCTCTCCCTAAGTCATCAACCATTGTCTGTGAGACAGGGACCTGGAGTGTCAGGCTCTTATCACTCACAGAATCACTATCATTGTTGATCTGCACAGGATTCTGAGAGGGGGGTATCTTTCCCATGTCTGAGCACTTAAGAGCCGCATGGTATGCCAACTCTAGCCAAAGGAAAGACACGTACAGCACTGCTGCCATAACAAAGGAAATTCCTGGCACCTCAGCTGTTGATGGCATTTTGCTGGAGGTTTCCCTACGTTAGACAAACAGACAGTAGTGTATCAGATCGTACGTGTGTCCTGTGCTTAGTGGGGGACTTCCTTGATTCGTTAGGTCAAGGCCGTATGCCCACAGAGTGTCTCCGGAGCATTACCTCTCTTGAGTGAGGGAAGATGACTTGGTTCCAAATTCTGGGATGATCAGTCCCTTATGTGAATTCGCTGGGTGAACTGAAAGTAAAAGGAGGAGCCGAGAAGTGACGTACGCTTCTGGGCAGTGTGTGCTAATCTGGGGTCACTTAGACCGAGGACAAGGACAAGGGAAGGGGCATAGGAGGGGTTTCTGTGCTCACCCTCACAGAACCGAACAGAACACAAAACACCGAGGGGCCTACTTGCCAAAATCCAGGGGGGACCTCGCTGAGTCCAACACACTGTCTCTTTCTCAGTCACGTTGCCGCACCAGATGTTGCCATTGATTTCTCAACAATGTTGCAGTGGGTTCATTTCTTAGAGGAGCAGCGTGGTGGGGCAAGAGGCGCAGAGTCAACACACAGACCCCGGGAGTCGGGTGAAAGCAGACTTGAGGTAAGCAGCCTGCAGACTCATTTATTACAGTTGGTACAACAGCTTATATAGCCAAGACCAGCCAATCTGGTCAAGGGGCGGTCTATGCCCCAACCAATCACAGCCTGTTGCCAGGCAGTTTCCAGAGCCATCCAATCACAGCCTGTTACCAGGCAGTTTCAAATCAATCCAATCACAGCCTGTTGCCAGGCAGGCTCTGTTGCCAGGTGGGTTTCAAAGCCATTCCTGAGTAACTGATGCTTGCTTGCCAGTGGCCACCTTGGCATGGCCTTCTCATTCCACTACATAGCAGGACACATATTCCTGAATAATCACTGTTCTGCAAGTGGCTGGTGAGAAATAATGAAGTATGTGGGACAGATTATGGTCAAAAATTTTAAGAAGCCCCCCAAATTTTGAAACTTTATAACCAAAGCAATAATAATTTCAATAAACATGAACTAATAGTTAAATTATAAAACTGCTGATCTTTAGTAGTAAGATGCTTGAGAACATACAGTACCATATCTTTTGAAAATATTATAAAAAGTAGTTTTATCAAGACAGGGTACCTGAACAAGGTACCCTTCCTCCCCTGAAGCACTGGGACCATTACTATTAATAATATATTCCCCAGAGTCATCGGAATGCAGGACCTAGAAAAGATGTCACATGAATTCCACTTCTTCAGGCACACAATCCGCAGAAAACATGTATTCATCCTGTAGGACCAGGGCAAGTTCTTCTTCACATTGTCTATGCTGGGACTGGGGCTTTTGTGTTATAAACCCCGCATTACCCATTGCCACCCAACAGGACCTGGAGAAGATCCCATACTCATCACATAATCTTAGGTCCATAACTATTGTTGCCACAAGTCTCAGAATCACTTGGGCTTTCCTAGTTGGACAAGGTAACCCCAACTATATCCCACACCACAAGGATCATGACTACAGCTAACACAACCCTCAGGTTTCTGACACTCAACTCTCTGTTAACTGAAAACACACACCTTTCGAAGCACATGTCCGTGTCAAAATCATTCTAGCATTGCAGTGAACTGCTGCAGACTAGACAACTGTGACACTCATAGACCCCACTGATACTGATTATAACTGATATTATCAGTTAGAGGTTACTCTTCTGGGAGGATGAAAAAGGAATAAGACTGTAGTTCCCTTTGTAAATGTTTATTCTTTTCTACTTAAAAGAGTAGAAATTTATTAAAACATCATTTATTACATCTCATTGTTGAATACATACCTCTTTTATGTTCAAATATTTTGAATGTGTAAATTTTTTAAAATTGTGAAGAACATAATTTAAATAAAATATATTATATATATTTAAAACACTTGACTAAAATAATGTCTTCTGAGGTGTTTGCTTGCTTATAAATGAAATATATAATTCCTTAGGAAAACATAAATATTGAATGATAAATTATATTACTATAAATTAGACATTGACATTTTTATGATAATTTTAACATCAAAGGTATGTTTGGTTTGGTATATTAAAAAGTAATTTCAAAGATTAAACTGGTAAAATTGCAAGATTTAGAACAAACATTCCGTATCTAAATTAACAGCAAAAAGTTTGTCTAATTCTAAAACAAATTACCAAGTTTTAATAAATAGAATTGATATTTGTTTAAATTCTTCTAAAATAGTTCTATTTTGATGAAATATGATTTTAAAATAATTATATACTGAATCAATCTTCTGTATATAAAGACAATTGGAAATGAAAAAAAATAACCTGGTGTTAAATTGGAAATGGCATAGAAAATTAATTAATTTTTTAAAAAAAATATTATGTAGGATCTCTGTCTTTAATGTGCTGTACACTGTTATTTAATGCTATAACTAGTACTCCAACAGTATTTTTTTCACTTTGTGTTGCTATATGGGGGCAAACTGTTGAAATCTTTACCTAATATATACTAAACTAACCTTCTGTATATAAAGAGAATTGAAAATGAATCTTGATTTGAATGGAAGGGGAGAGGGAGCAGGAAAGGGGAGGGATGTGGGTGGGAGGGAATTTATGGGAGGGGGAAGCCATTGTAACCCATAAGCTGTACTTTGGAAATTTATATTCATTAAATTAAAAGTTTAATAAAGAAAAAAATAATATGCAAAGCAGTGGGGAATAGAACATTGTTAAATAAGCATTTTTGAAAAAAACTGAACAGCTATCTAAAGTTTTTTGATATATTTGTATCATACTATATCCCAAATATCATCAGCCCTGAATCGAAGTCTAATTAAATAAACCTCAGAATAATTAAGAACATTAAATACCAAATGTTCCAGTTGGGACCAGGAATCAGTGTTTTCAAGATTCCCAGGTGATCCCCGTTTGTATCCTGAGATCGACACATATGTAGCATGGATATATCATCTAGATTAAATAACAAATCCTATGCAAGAGAGGAAGATATTTGCTATAACAAACATCATGTAACAAGTCTGGATATTTTGGGAAAGAATTAGAATTGCTACCTCACTTTCAAGATCAACATGATTTAAAATTCCAAAATGAATTGTATAAATTATGAATGAGATTGAGATAAACTACACTATCAATTTGCTCATAATTTCTTTTAGTTTACTCATAATCTTAATCAGAAGAAAGCTTTCCTAAGTCAAACAACTTTACCTTTTTAAATGAACATGTATACTTTTATGGTAAGCTCATAAAAGTGCTGTATACAATATAAATTATTCTCACTTCTATATTTAATATTTATATCATTGGCAGTTTCTTTACAACTGGTAATGTAAATGTGACTGCCTATATTATAAAATATTCATCAATTAATTTCACTACAAAAAGAATACTAACACAGTCTATGTGGCAGGAATGTTTCCTGAGCTGTGGATGAAGTGACGCCTTATAATTCCCTGCCTTCAGGAGTTTACTGTGTAGGGGAAGAAAGCATAGGACTAGTTTAACAAATATCAGAGGTAAAAACATGAAGAGGAAATGAAGGGGCTAGAGCAGCAATAAAGGGTTTACTGGGAGTAAATAGAGTAGTCAGGGAAGGATTCACTAAAAAGTTAACTTCTAACTCCCAATCTGGGTGGCCAGATCCTACAGGGTTTCACAGGAATGGAAGAACTGGACCTTTTACTCTGAGTGAGATGGGAGCTTCCTGAGAGGCTGAGCAGGGGAGCACCATGATGTGAGCTTTAAAGGGTTCTTGTCTGGGTTCCAGAATTCAGGAGGGTTCTTCATAAAAATTCAAACTGCAGAAAAATAACAAGGATGCCAACATGGAATAAGAATAAAGCATAGAATTACTTCCCTTCATTAATTCAAAATCTATTGAGAACACTGTGGATATATGGTTAGGATTTAAAAAAAAAACTGAGATAGTTGTGGATTTCTACCCTCACAGGGAATTAAAACAAAGAACACAGGATGACTTCCTGTCTTGGGTAAGAGGGAGAATTAGGGAAGTCTTCTTAGGGCACTTGGCCTTTTGCTTACCATAAAATCTAAGCCTCTCAACATGTGCTAGGTCTCTTGCTAACTGCTAGATTCCTGGTATTTAAAATAGTTCTTGACACATAGTCAGCAAGCAGTAGGGATTTGATTTTTATTGATAGAATAAATATGTATATGCAGCTATGTATGGAGAAGAGCATTCAAGATAATCACATAAGTCAAACCCCACAAAATATAAAGAATTGGAGCTTGTTTCCTCAGTCATATTTGCTTAAGCAAATGAAAATAGTGGTAAATGGTGTTAAAAGCATAGAATGTGGACAAAACTCAGAAGACTTTACTGGACTTGTGGAAGCATCATGACCATTTTTCTTAACAATTGTGAAGCTCCAGATTTGAGTAGTGCTAGGAATAGAACTTGTACAGGAAAGATCAGTGTAATAAGACTAATAATGGATTGAGCCACTCAACCAATCAGTGGGTAGAATATATAGACCAATTAGGGTGAGCCATGCAAATCTAGAAAAAATATGATGAAGGCTTCAGCACATGGTTATCATTTGGTCCTTTCATCATTAGTACATCCACTGAACTGAGTAGGCATTAGTACATCTTAGCATGGCTATATATTTATTTATACTATAATTGTTTTGCATCTTCTTTTTTAACTGACAATATAACATGTTTGGCACATGTGGTAGATACCTCTAATGATCCCCAAGAAGAGGATCTTCCCTTTCTACAGTAATAAGACAGTTCAAGTTTCAGTTGTACACAGATACTAGTTGGGGCTTATTTACCTGTATCTTAGAACTAGCTGTTTCCATTAAACTAAGTTTTGGCTATGGATTCCAGAATGACACTTCTGGAACTTGTTGCCATAATAACAAAACTGCTTGTGATCCAGTTCCTCTTGGCTCATTCTTACTGATTGCCCTTTACTCATTTTTCTCTTTGCCTGCGTGAAGTAGGTGTTGAGGAGTACACATTTTGAAACTGTTGAGATTTCTTAGCTCATTTCCTGATGAGATAGATATGCAGACCTGAGAGTTCTTCAATGGTCAGTGTTTCAAGGCCTTTGCTAAAAGGTGAAATACAGGTGTATTACTGAATTCTAGCCAGTGGGATATAAGTGAAAGAGGGATGCAGCATCTGAGTCATGCTCATGGTTTCAGTCCTTTACTTCCTTTTCCTCCTTCCTGTGGGTGGTGTTTGATGGTGGTGTTTGATGGTGGTGTATGATCCTGGTGTTCACTCCTGGTAAGCCCACCTTGGTCCAGTAATCCTGTAGGACACAGGGAAGAATTTAGAAGAGTTGTATTTCATGGGGAAAAACTGCAACTTCTTAAGATTACTTACAAATTGGAATTTTGATATGTGACAGAGACAATTTTCATCTTATTTAAATTATTGTTATTTGGTCTCTGCTATAGCAGCCAATTCAAAATATTACTATAAAATGTATGGATCATTATCACTTTGCATCACATGAAATATGATTGATAAATATAAAACTGCTTATGTTTATAAAATAACATTATTTCTCCCATTCCTTCAACCAGGAGCATAGATCATCTATAGAGGAGGATCTGTGTATTATAAAGTTGAATTTGAAGTGACTTTCTCTACCATATCTGAAAGTGTAGAGTAGCACAGAAAGCATCCACTATCTTCTGAGATGAACACAACACACTATGGGTTATTGGTTTCTGGTCATGTGTTCTACCAGACCCCAAATAAGGCCATTAAAGGAAAATCAGCTATGAGATAATCAAATTCTGTGTTATTTCCTATCATTCTTTATAGGCAAATACTTTAATAACATTAATTTGGATATTACTCTCTGATTTCAGAGCTTTTGGGTTACTTGCTTTCATATAGATTGCAGCAAAAATTTCTTAAAAAAGAATCACTATTAAAAACAATTGGCATCATGATTTTAGTAAACTTTCCATTAACATTTATCATTATTTGGTAGGTAATTTTGAATTCTTACAGATTATCACTTTAAATAGATTTATGCTTGCATACCCCATTTGACCAAATTTATTTTTGATCTAGCTTGAATATTTATATGACTATTAGCACCCTCAAAGGAAACATTGGGAATGTATATAGTTCCACTTAACTTGTGCAACAAACCATTAAAATGGTGACTATCTAATTAATTAGCTGTACTTTGACAGAGTTCACGTTTCCCTGGAAACATGGTGGCTTTGGGAAGAAGAGACTATAATTAAGGCAAGTGGGAAATTGGCATACACATTCTGAACAGAAAAAGGCCTTCAGAAAGAGACTAGAATATTTTCCTTTGTAATGCTGAAAAGTCTACACTGCTGAAGACAAAAATGGTGAAATGTAAATACTGGATAGGGAAAAAATGTTCATTTCTTGTCACGTTGAAGTTACATTGTATATTTAGTGTTGTTTTCCTCTTATGAAGACTTTTTTATGGTTTTGTTGTTTTTCCTTGAAGTGTTAAGGATGAGGACTATGTTGATCCAAAATCCCCACACTGTACTTAGTAAATAGTGGGTGTTCAAAATGGTTATTGAGTGAATAAATGCAAATAATATTTACATCCAAATGTTATGATTTATAAAAAAGTTAAGAAGGATTTATCCAGTAAGAGAAAGCTATCGACACTAAGAGATTTTACCTTCATGATGTGAAAAATGGAAGAAGATAACAATCTCAGATAACTTAACTATATGGAACACTGCTTCATATTCTTTTTTAATATTGTAGACATATTTCTCATGTCTGACAATACTAAAATCCTTGGTTTTTCAGAACTATGACTTTAGATGTAAGGCTATGTTATTGAATTGCTAATTTAGAAAGGTATGAACATGTGCCTAGAAAAAATGATCACTTTTCTTACACAATTTTGAAGTTAAAATATAACATTGAAAAATCAGCAAAATTATAATTATAAATACTGTGTAAAAGAAAAACTGAATGATGAACTTGAATTTCTGAGAGTTGAATACACTTGACTGTCATGAAAGCCTATTCATGTAAAATTTCATGAAAAAGGAATGCAGCAAGTACACCAAGAATGAATTTTAGTTTATTCCCAATGATGTTAAATAATATCAACTGACATACATTTCCAAAGTGAGACTATCAATTTGTGTAGCAGCAAGCCAATTTGATCTAAAGGTTTACAATAATATTTCATAGTTTAGTAATGAAGTATTATGTTTTCAACACATAAATAAAACAAATAATATAACACTGGAAACTTCATTTCACTCCTTCATTTCACAAAGGAGTTAGCATGTAATGCATCAGATCCTCCAAAGGTGTCAATTATAAAGATTTGGAAGCTGCACTTCTTTATTTAATGTCTTCTCACTCAGGTTAGTTTAATTGCCAAAATCTGCTTTTGCACACCAAATTCAAAACTATGTAACAAATGTTAAGATTTTTTAAAAATAACCTGTTCTGCGTGCAGCTAAACCAGGTGTGCATCCTAAATATCTTTTAACAGTATTTAGAATAACTTTTATTACCACAAACAATAGAAAGGAAATATGAATTGCATTAAAAGGCAGAGCTACCTGAAATAAAGCTTGGAATCTTTAAAGGATATCATGCACAAGGCCTATCAGGAGACAGGTTTCATATTGATTGCTTTTCAGTATTCTCACAGCTGCTACCATTTTGTAAGAATGTTGTTAGAGTAACTGCTAGGATACTCTAAAACTTCTAAGGTTAAATAGATGAAATTTCTTATTGTGGATGATTTAATGAGTTTACGTTCTCAGTTGTCTATCAGCTCATGCTACACTTTTCAAGTTTCTCAAAGCAAAGAGCTCGCCTTCTATAAGGTCCTTTGCTAACTGGGGCTAGTTTTGGAACACATTGTTGCACATGAATAACTGTAATTTTGGTCAAAGATGATCAAGGAAAGTGGCTCAGAAATCATCCCAGGGCGGCAAATCTCTGCATCTCGTGTCCCCTAACTTTGAGCGAGCACATTTAATTCAGGAAAATCACTTACAAATGAGTTTTTCCACCATGGTTTAACTGTGAAGTCTTCAGAAACTAAGGAGTGAGGCTGGTGCTCCCGCAGCACCTAATGTGACAGCAGCTTGGTCCTCTTCAGCATCCTGTCAGGGCGTTTGCTCAGTCTCGGTCTCCACTTCTGCTACCATCTTCCTAGAAATGGACTTGTTCTCATAAAGAGTATAGTGAAACACTGGAATTCATGGTTGTGAGCAGGAGGTATGCAAAAATGTAAAAATGCACGTCAGTTATAGAATTTCACCCTCTCATAGGGCCCAGGTTGTTCCAGATGTTGGGCAGCTCCTGTGTGAAGGGAGTTTAGGGAAGCCAGGGGCAGGAAGGCAGCCAAATCCTCCCTAGAGCTTCAGAGCTTCCAAAGCTGGGCCTCCCCGTTGCTAAGCAACTCACCAACGTGGCAGGCAATAGACCCGCCTTCTGTGACGTGTGCTACCCCAGCCTTCCACTAGAAAGAGCAGCGAAGCCGCGTGCTGTGCTAGGAGGTACTGCCTCTCCAAACAAGGACTCCCGGGATGGCCCTGGCTGCGGGGCACCTGTGCCTGCGCATCCTCATGGCTGGGAGACAGGTGAGGTGGCCTGGAGGATTTCACAGGACTGCACAGCTGGTGAGAGGGACTGTGGGATAGCAGGTACATATGCCCCTCACTTCCTTGCTTCCTCCTGCTGCCCAGGGACCATGACAGGTACGTGGGTGCCTGCCAGGTGTGCCTCTCTGCGCCGCCTTGCTCCTGGACGTGGTGCAGCCGACCGGGACCCCTGAGTGTATACGAGGAACACCTGTCTTCTGTCTGCAATGCCGGGCTCAGGGGCCTCTCGCCACTGGTCCGGCCCCTGTGAGGTGCAGAATACGTGTGTGTCCTCAGACTCCAGTCTCACCCAGCCCACTGAACAAGGTGCCAGCCAAATCCCACTTTTCCAGGGATTCAGGGTCATCGGTGGACCCTCAGCGAGGCAGGCCTGGTCCCCGAAGGAGCCAGGTCGCCTGCCTTTTAGCTTAGGAGAGCGCAGGAGGAAGCCCCAGAGAAGCAATGAATACAATGGAAGGAACCTGGCCATGAAGGCTGGGATCTCAGGAAGCGGCCCCACGTGGATGTGAACTTTTAGCTCCTGGGATCTTTCTTTTAAATCTCTGTTTGAAGGTCTGAGTGAAAGCATTAGGTGTAAATAATACAGAGATTGAATCTACCTTTTGCAGAATGAATGAGCTTTATATATATATATATATATATATATATATATATATATATATATACATATACATATACATATACATATACATATATATATATATAATGACGTAGATGCAGTTTTGCAAATGAAACTGTGGAAGTGGCTGTTAGGGTTGTTTATAGATGCTGTCAAGCAGAAAATCAGCGAACATCCTTTTCCAGGGTTATTAGGTAAAAAGTTACCTTAGTGGTTAGCCCAGAATTAGGGAAGTGTGAATTATGTTTATAAAACATGCCTACTTAAAGGGTTTTGCTGCTGCAAAGATGAGCATGAGATTACATTTAGAAGGTTTAGAGGAATCCATGATTATTCTTGACATATTTCATTTACAAAACACTTTTGATTGCAACAAACATGTTACATGGAGAATATAAAGTAGTTTTCAAATAGTGTTCTTTCTTGGGTTACAGCTATTGCTTCGCATGGTACAAGTTAAGTGTGCATTGCAACAAAAATAAAGTCCATGCCTCCCCCTAAGAAATGCACATTACCTATAAAAATCATGTAGACAATGTGTAACAAATAATTTTATTCCCCTAATTACACTAATTCTGTCTGTGTACACATTTCAATTAAAAAAAACTTAGCCAGTTATGGACTTGGATGTGTTGAACAATGTTAAACCTAGGTGGATGTGAAAGCAATTGAAAGGAAACCCTAAATGTGATGGATTTTGAGTTTTTGTGACTAAACATTGAAACAAGAAAAGGCATAATGCTTACCCAGTGATCAGCTGGATATATAACTCACACATATACATATATAAAATGTTGAATAAAGATGTGCTACTCAGTGCTTGCTCTTTCATGCCTATATCCTTTCTAATGAGTATACCTTCCTATATGCAAAAACACTGTTCCACTTTACTTAACTCTTGGCTTACATTTGAGGAAAAATTAAAATTATGTGTTCCCAGAGGGAGAGCAATAAGAGGAAAGATTATTTCTTCAATCCAATAAAATAACCTTGCTTTCAATTTCTCAAAATTGAGGATTCCCTTCCTGGCATGGGGACTGTTTCAAAAGCAACTACATTTTCCCCTCAGATTATGATTGATGTTAAATAACCTGGCCCAGGCAGCTACAGAAAGGTATTTAGGTGGAATCTGGTGAAAAACTATACCTTAAAATTTTTTTATAAAGCTTTTATTTATATAAGGAGAAAAAAAAATTCATATATCTCATATAGAGAGAATTAGGAGCATAGTGAAATTCCCACTCTAGTCTCATTTCCACTCTCCCTCCTCCTTCCTTTCTTACCCTTTCTTTTAATTTTTACAGTGATATAAGTTCAGTTTATTGCCTTTGTGAGAAGTGTGGAGAAGGACTTCAAGATAATACAAGACAGAAAAGAGAAGCTTAAGAAAATTTAACTTAGCAAAATGTAATTTGGTGCTGGCACTGTGGTGCAGTGGGTTAACACTCTGGTCTGAAGCACTGGCATCCCATATGGGTGCCAGTTCTAGTCCTAGCTGCTCCTCTTCTGATCCAGCTCTCTGCTATGGCCTGGGATAGCAGTAGATGGCCTGAGTCCTTGGGCCCCTCACACACATGGGAGACCTGGAAGAAGCTCCTGGCTCCTGGCTTTGGATTGGCACAGCTCCAGCCATTGCAGCCATCTGGGGAGTGAACCAGTGGATGGAAGACCTCTCTCTCTGTGTCTGCCTCTCTGTAACTCTGTCTTTCAAATAAATAAAAAAATCTTTTTTTTTAAAGTAATTTGGTCACCTCTATTAGTATTATGCTTCTACTTTCTTCAAAAAAAAAACCCCACAATTCTTTGCATTTAAAATGAAATTTAGTGGTGATATGTGCAAGATGTTCTAAATGTCCTATAGAAATAGATTTAGTCATCTGAGTAATCTGTATTCAAGTACATGTGTATATATACAGTGTTGTCAGTACTAAAGTTAAAATTCAATGTCATAGCCAGCGCCGTGGCTTAACAGGCTAATCCTCCGCCTTGCGGTGCTGGCACACCGGGTTCTAGTCCCGGTTGGGGTGCCGGATTCTATCCCGGTTGCCCCTCTTCCAGGCCAGCTCTCTGCTATGGCCCGGGAGGGCAGTGGAGGATGGCCCAAGTGCTTGGGCCCTGCACGCACATGGGAGACCAGGAGAAGCACCTGGCTCCTGGCTTCGGATCAGCGCGATGCACCGGCCGCAGCGGCCATTGGAGGGTGAACCAACGGCAAAAAGGAAGTCCTTCCTCTCTCTCTCTCACTATCCACTCTGCCTGTCAAAAAAAAAAAATCAATGCATATTTTTAAATTTTTGATTAAGAAATGCAATAATTAGAAAAGTTTCTTCTATAGCTTATTTAACTCAACATCTTTCAAAGAATGTGTTTGCATTTACAGATTCACTCCACAGTAGTCCCTGCTATGTCCATAATTTTACAGAATAATTATGTACATACTCTCCAGTAAGCACTCTATCATCCTACAAACTATTTCTATCTTTCCACTTACATATGTAAGCATACGTGTAAAATATTTTTCTGAATGATGTTGAAGTTTGCTAGATTTTTTTCCAAATTGCTCTGAAATAACTTGCCCTACTTCACTCTTATATAAAACCTCTACCATAACAGCAAGGTAGCAAAGAGCTTTCCTGCCCTCCAAGGCTGAAAGTTACCAAAGACATCCTTTCCAGGATTGACTCAGCTTGCATTAGCTGTCCCCTGGCTGCATATGCCCTGTTCCCCACTTCCATCACACCCCAGGCATGGCGGCTTTCAGTGCACAAGCTGCTCAGTGTCTTTGGTGTTCCTCTCTCTGGCAATGTTCGTGAGAACTCAGATTTACCCCCTATGTGCCATCAAATATTCTACTTTTGTCTTCCCAGTAGATGAAAAACAGTATATATTTTAATTTTTTAAAATGAATTTACAAAGAAAAAAATCCACATTATATAATGCCTTAGTTTCACAAAAATGAGCCCAGTAATTGAGCACCTATTGTGTGTCTCATACTGTGAATAAAACATAAAATGCCCTATATTCATGAATGTGTAGTCTAATCACTATTTACCCATAATTGTACATTTTAAAATCTTGCACACTGCAGTACATTTTATAGTCTCAGAATTTATATTTCTAGTTGAATTCCACTATATTGTCCATACATGAGACTCAAAACAGACATGTATACTCTTAAATCAGTAAGAGCAATTTGGGAATTACCTTTTATAAATGCTTATTATGTCTGCTGGTATATCTATTACTGCCCTACCTAATTATTCATTTCTACTCAGAATTATCACTGAACAATATATAATAATATATACCTATATTTTATTTTTCATTTTTTCTTTGAATTTATTGCAATGACCCATGTGTATCATGAGTAAATTCCTTTACTCCAATTCAAACCCAAGGAGGTTGTGGCTACCTGGATTTTCATTATTAGGTCATCAACTCTTATCTAAATTCTGCAATTGGTCCTAGAGACTTTCATGTTTACCACATCTCAGAATAATCCAGGGATAATGGTCTTTCTTCTTTGCAGGATATTCTTCTCTGGATTTTATGGCACTGATAAGTGATATTTTATATCCATGACATAAATATTCCATGACATAATTCCTTCATTTAATTTCCAGAAATTTTCTTTTTCTAAAGTTTTATTTATTTATTATTTATTTGGTGGAGTTACAGAGAGAGGGAGAGACAGAACATTCTTCCTTTTGCTGTTTCACTCCCCAGATAGCTGCAAAGGCCAGAGTTGAGCTATTCTGAAGACAGGAGCCAGGAGCTTGTTCCAGCTCTCCCACATGGGTGCAGGGTCCCAAAGATTCAGGCCATCTTATTCTTTCCCAGGTCATAAGCAGGGACATGGATTGGAAGAGAAGCAGCCTGGACCTTACCTGGTACCTGCTGTGGGTGGAGGCTTAGCCCACTATGCCTTAGCCCCAGCACCACACCTAGAAATTTTCTTTACAGTGTTTTTTAAAAAAGATTTATTGGTTTATTTGAAAAACAAAGCTAGAGAGAGAAGACACAGAGAAATCTCCCATCTGCTCGTTCACTCCTCAAATGGCCAAAATGGCCAGAACTGTGCGGAAGTGAGGAGCTTCAACTGGGTCTCTTATGTGGGTGGGAGCAGCCCATTCCCTTGGGGCATCCTCTACTGCTTTCCCAGTGCATTAGCACAGAGCTGGATTGGAAGTGGAACAGCCAGGACTTGAATTAGTACCCATATGGGATGCTGACTTTTCAGACAGCAGCTTTACCTGCTATACCACAAGGCCAGACCCTATTTTTTAAGTGTGAACTTAATGAACTGTTTTACCTAATTTCTTTATTCATATTTATCATGCTATTATTGCTACTGTTATGTATTTCTGTTAGGCCATCACAAAACACACCAAACACCAGAGTAAGGGAAAAGGTTTTTTTGGGGAAAACCCGGCAGGCTGGAGGGAAGGGGTGAAGAAGGAAAAGAGAGAGAAGGAGAGTATAAGAGAGAGAGAGAGAGACAGAGAGGAGAGGAGCTAGCAAGGAGAGAAGGGAGAGGAGAGCAGATGACAGGAGCCGAGAGCTACGTGTTCAGGAACAGGCCCTTTTAAAACTTTGCCAGAGGGTGGGCAAGGAAGTAGGAATATCAAATCCCATTAGGATGGGGGTGGAGCTTGACACCAGTGGTTGGGCCGTGTGGCTACCTGGCTTTCAGCAATGGTGGCAGAACCGGGGCATAGGATGTAAATCAGAGTGTAGATTGCACCATAGATAAAACTGTGCCAGTTTCCTAACAGCTACTATTAAATAACTGTTCCACTCACATGAATCACAATACCATTTTTCTTGTCATGCCACTACCACTTATCTTTTTTGTCTTCAATTTTATTATTTTTATCTGTTTTTGTCATTGAAGCCTCACTGCAAGGCTTTCTATCCACGAAAACGTGTTTATCTGTTAGCTTTTTCACTGTGAGTGCATCAATTCATTTGAAGTTCCATAATATATTCTATTAAATTGTATCTACATTTTTTCTCAAAACCTTTTTGAGACTATGGACTCTTTTCAGCCCTTCAAATCATATATTCATTTTTTAAACAACTTTATTTAATTAAAATCATAAGTAACTGGATTTCAATATTGAATTTAAATCTGATGTAACTGAGATTGAGATAATGGGATCTCACCTTTATGCCTATTCTTCCATATTTTCTGGACTTAGTGCATGAAACTTTGCCATACTTTAATGTGAATTAATTATCAGAGACATCTGTTCCAATGATATTATAAAAATGTTTCACTCCGGTTGTGTTCATACCAAATTACTCATTTCTACCTACAAAAATGAAAATTCAATGTAAATGATAGGATGTGTATCCTTTTTCTATTTTTCTCTTTGACCCTGGATTTATTACTTTTGCCCTTGATCATCAATAATCTTGTTAATGTCAATACTATTATGGCAGGTGGTGGCCATCTTTGTTGACTTTATTGAAAATTCATCAAATTCATCTAAACTCTGGTTGTCACTCTAGTCACTAAATTTATTGCAATTAATCTCAATTGCTCATATCAATTGACATTCTTCTCCTTTGCAAGTGGTACTTAGTGTTATCATTTCTGGAGTTTTATGAACCCACAAAATTATTTGATTTTTCAAAATATTCAGGAAACATTTGTAAGATTTAGTTATTCATTTATTTATTATTTGAAAGTCAGACTTACAGTGAGGCAGAGGAAGAGGCAGAGGTCATCCATACTCTGGTTCACTCCATAAATGGCCAAATGGCTGGAGCTGAGCCAATTGAAAGCCAGAAACCAGGAGTCAGGGGGTTCTTCTGGGTCTCCCACATGGGTGCAGGGGCCCAAGAATGTGGGCCATATTCCACAGCTTTCCCAGGCCTTAGTAAGTGCTGGATCAGAAAAGAAGCCGGAACTTGAGCTGGTGTACATATGGGATGCCAGCAATGTAGGCACCAGCTTTACTCACTATGCCACAGCACAAGCACCAAGCCATTCTTCATTTGTAGCTTTCTTATAGTATTGTTCTGTCACATGACATGATCTTTTCTTATTTTCAAACATTATCTTTACAATGTCTTTTAAATATAAACCTTTTCACAAAAGTCCTCTTGCTTGTCATTTTATTAAGTTCATCTCAAATGTTCATTTCTGCTCAAATAAAAATTCAAGAAATCTCTTAATATCTACATTTAATATCTACATTTCTTAATTTTTGTTTTGCTTTTGAATCTATTACTCTGTCTTATGGATAGCATTAATTATAAAGTTCATCCCAGAGGTAACATTAGAAACTTGTTGCTATCTTCCTTATTTATACTGTGAGACCTTCAAGTCATTCACAATATGCCAGTTTTCCTAGTTACTTCCATGTATCATTTCCCAAACCATAGGGAAAGTGATATCTTTCACCCTTTCAGATAATATATACATTTTTACAGTTTTTTGATATTTATTGGATTCCATCTTAACCATTGACCATGGAATATCTATCCTTTAGGTTGGCATTCTTCCTTTGTGATTATTCAATTACAAAGCATTGACTTTTCTAGATTTAATTTCTTGCAATTCACATGTATTCTCAAAGTGACTTCTTAATAGTTTATGTAAGTTATACAAGTTTCATGTATTTCATATATACATATTTAGGGGCTTAATGATATTTCTCCCCTTACCCTCCCTCCACCCACACTCCAATTCTTTTTTTTTTCTTTTTAACTTTTATTTAATAAATATAAATTTCTAAAGTATAACTTTTGGATTATAGCAGCTTTTTCACCCCATAACCTCCCTCCCACCCACAACCATCCCATCTCCCACTCCTTCTCCCATCCCATTCACATCAAGATTCATTTTCAATTATCTTTATATACAGAAGATCAATTTACTATATAATAAGTAAAGATTTCAACACTTTGCAACCACACAGAAACACAAAGTATAAAGTACTGTTCGAGTACTAGTTATACTGTTAACTCACACAGCTCAACACATTAAGGACAGAGATCCTACATAGGGAATAAGTGCACAGTGACTCCTGTTGTTGACTTAACAATTGACACTCTTATTTATGACATCAGTAATCACCTGAGGCTCTTGTCTTGAGCTGCCAAGGGTACGGAAGCTTCTTGAGTTCACCAACTCTGATGTTATTTAGACAAGGCCATAGTCAAAAGTAGAAGTTCTCTCCTCCCTTCAGAGAAAGGTACTTCCTTCTTTGATGGCCCGTCCTTTCCACTGGGATCTCACTCACAGAGATCTTTCATTTATGTCTTTTTTTTTCTTTGCCACAGTGTCTTGGCTTTCCATGCCTGAAATACTCTCATGGGCTTTTTAGCTGGATCCAAATGCCTTAAGGGCTGATTCTGAGGCCATAATGTTATTTAGGACATCTGCCAGTCCATGAGTCTGTTGTGTACACTGCTTCCCATGTTGGATTGTTCTCTCCTTTTTAATTCTATCAGTTAGTATCAGCAGACACTAGTCTTGTTTATGTGATCCCTTTGACTCTTAATCCTATCATTATGATTCATTATGAACTGAAACTGATCACTTTGACTAGTGAGCTGGCACTGGAACATGCCACTTTGATGGGATTGGATTGGAATACTTTGGCACATTTCTAAACCTACCATTAGGGGTCTGATTGAGCATGTGCCTAACTGTACATCTCCTCCCTCTCTTATTCCCACTTTCAGTTAAATTTAAACACATAAGAATAATTGTGTGTTAATTAAAGAGTTCAACCAATAGTATTAAGTAGAAAAAAAAATACTACAAGGAATAAAGCAGTAAGTTGTTCCTCCAAAGTCAGGACAAGGGCTGATCAAGTCACTGTTTCTCATAGTGTCCCTTTCAACAGGTTTCCTTTTAGATGCTCAGTTAGTTTTCACCAATCAGGTAGAACATGTGATATTTGTCCCTTTGGGGCTGGCTTATTTCACTCAGTATGGTGTTTTCCAGATTCCTCCATTTTGTTGCAAATGACCAGATTTCATTGTTTTTATTGCTGTATAGTATTCTGTAGAGTACATATCCCAAAATTTCTTTATCCAGTCTTCTGTTGATGGGCATTTAGGCTGATTCCATGTCTTAGCTATTGTGACTGAGCTGCAATAAACATTGAGGTGCAGACAGCTCTTTCATTTGCCAATTTAATTCCTTTGGGTAAATTCCAAGGAGTGAGATGGCTGGGTTGTATGGTAGGGTTATATTCAGATTTCTGAGCAATTTCCAAACAGCATCTGTTGTTGGTAAATTTCTGTTTGTAAGCCATTCTAACCAGGGTAAGGTGAAACTTTGTTGTTGATTTGTTTTGCATTTCCCTGATTGCTAGTGATCCTGAACATTTATTCATGTTTCTCTTGGCCATTTGGATTTCCTCTTTTGAAAAATGTCTATTGAGGTCTTTGGCCCAACTCTTAAGTGGGTTTTTTGTTTTGTTGTTGTGGAGTTTCTTGATCTCTTTGTAGATCCTGGTTATTAACCCTTTACCAGTTGTGTAGTTTGCAAATATTTATTCCCATTCTGTTGGTTGCCTCTTTACTTTCTTGTTTCTTTTGCAGTACAAAAACTTCACAATTTGATGTAATCCCAATTGTTAATTTTGGCTTTTACTGCCTGTGCCTCCAGGGTCTTTTCCAAGTCTTTCCCTGTGCGTATATCTTGTAGGGTTTCTCCAATGTTCTCTAATAATTTGAAGTTGTTGGATCTTGGATTTAGATCTTTAATCCATGTTGAGGGGATTTTTGTGTGAGGTGTAAGGTCTTGCTTCATGCTTCTCCATGTGGAAATCCAGATTTCCCAGCACCATTTGTTGAACAGACTGTTCTTGCTCCACGAATTGGTTTTAGATCCTTGATCAAATATAAGTTGGCTGTAGATGTTTGGATTGATTTCTGGTGTTTCTATTCTGTTCCATTGGTTTATCCATCTGTTTCTGTACCAGTAGTATGCTCTTTTGATTATAAGTGCCCTGCAGTATGTCCTGAAATGTGGTATTATGATGCCTCTGGCTTTGTTTTTGTTGTATAAGATTGCTTTAGCTATTTGAGGTCTACTGTGTCTCTATATGAATTTCAGCATTTTTTCCAGATCTGAGAAGAATGTCTTTGGGATTTTGATTGGTGTTGCATTGAACCTATAAACTGCTTTTGGAAGAATGGACATTTTGATTATATTGATTCTTCTAATCCATGAGCATGGAAGATTTTTCCATTTTTTCATATCCACTTCTATTACTTTCTTTAAGATTTTGTAGTTCTTCATTGGCGCCGTAACTCACTAGGCTAATCCTCCACCTGCAGTGCCAGCATTCCAGGTTCTAGCCCTGTTCGGGGTGCCCTATTCTGTTCTGGTTGCTTCTCTTCCAGTCCAGCTCTCTGCTCTGGCCCGGGAAGGCAGTGGAGGATGGTCCAAGTCCTTGGGTCATGCACCCGCATGGGATACCAGGAGAAAGCACCTGGCTACTGGCTTTGGATCAGTGCAGTGCACTGGCCGTAGTAGCCATTTGGGGGGCAAACCAATGGAAGGAAGACTTTTCACTCTTAATGTCTAACCCTGCATGTCAAAAAAAATTGTAGTTCTCATCATAGAGAACTTTGACGTCCTTGGTTAAGTTTATTCCAAGGCATTTGATTGTTTTTGTAGCTATTTTGAATGGGATTGATCTTAGAAGTTCTTTCTCAGCCATGGCATTGCCTGCCACACTCCAATCTTACTCCTCCTCCTCTCGCATTCCCACTGTTAATTTTTACAAAAATCTATTTTCAGATTACTTAAAGATCATATAGTTAACCTACCCTCGGTAAAAGATTTCAACAAATAGTATGAAGAAAAAAGAAAAGGAAAACAAACAAACAAAAAAAAAACACAAAACACTGTTCCTGAATGGAAGATACAACGGCTGTAAACAATCATCAAATTTCCAAATGTCTATTTCAGGACTGCTTTTCATAAATGTCATCATCAATATTTATGAATGTTACTGCTCCTGACAGAGGATGGATTTTTGCTCAAAATTATCACAGCACAATGTATTATGTAACATGTGCAGAGATTCTTATTTTTATATCTTTGAATTTGTTATGGCCACTCATATCATTATTAACCTAGTTATGCCAACACTAGCACTGAGAAACCATGACCATCTTGGATTTCTTTTTCCTTGTGCTTTCACTAACCTGCTCTAAATGCTGGAAATTCTTTTAATAACTGTCAGGTGTATAGGATTTGAACAGCTAGTTGGGCTCTCTGCCTGCAACAAGGGATCATCTGTGGGAACAGCTATTCTCTGCACATATTTCACAATGTAAGCTAATCCTAAGAGACCCATATCCCAAAATGGTTAACATTTTCAATTTACCTTCATAAATTTTATGAAAATTCTTTGCTTTACTTGATTCAGAAAAAAAAATGTAAGATTTACTGGAATATTGTTCACCAAATTTCTTTATGTCTGCAATCACCCTGCTATTTATCCTATATTCTTGCTCAATTTGTTACAATTACCAAATGATATTTATATTTAAAATATGCATTGTTTTAGTTATTGTTGTTAGTGTGACCTGTTTATAGCACCAGCAGACTATTATAAGACAAGCCTATCACTATTAAAATTTAGGCTTTTTTTGGGTGACATTTTGTTTGTGACAACTTGATAGAAATTATGTAAATTGTAACTATTTCATGTCCCCAAATTCTTGCAGCCTCCTTGATCTTTTCAATCATTCTCAATTTCTGGGGATTATGTTAGTTTAGTTCTTCTGGAATTCTAGAGGGCTATAAATTACATTTTCATTTTGAATTTCCAAAGTGTAACTGTAGAAACAAATCTCTCTCCCTCATTGTTTTACTGGTAATTGCCAAGATCTTTGCTTTATTTCTGTTTAGTTTTCCCTTATTTTCCATTTCAAAGGTAATCTAGTGCAGTGTTTCCCAACACATTCTATTATATATGCATATCACTTTATTATTGCTCCTACAAAAATAGCTTTCATCACATTACTCACATTTACACCCTAATTTAAGAAATATTTTTAATCTTTACTTTGAATTTCAATTTATGAAGATTACTTGATGTCATCATAGTGTAAAACTTTATATAATTTTATATAAAATTTGTAAAATTTATATAAAAATTAATATAAAATTTTACATAGTGCTAGCACTGGGACATTTACTTTTTCATTTTGTTATTAATTCACTCAAAATAATGTAAGAAATCTGAGCCATTTTACTCTTTAAAATTCCTCAGCCATCTTAGAGCAGGGTGCTCTTATAAGGACACATTTTACCATTTATGGGTTTTTATGAGACTATGTTTCCCATTGATTTTGAAATTTTCAATAGTATAGTTCTAGATGTTGGTGTTGTTCCTTTAAGATCACTCAGGAAAGATGAGTTTTCTGTATTTCAGTTCCTAAAATTTTCTATAATTTTACATGGAGCAATAATGAATAATTAATCCTTATATTTGGTCATACTTTCTTGGCACCCATTGGTCCTACCCAAATAGTCACTCAAAGTTATTACAATATCATTTTTATAATATTTACAGTTCCTTTTTTGTGCCTTTGAATTCAGTGCATTCGAGTACATAAATTTTTTTTTTTGACAGGCAGAGTTAGACAGTGAGAGAGAAAGAGTGAAAGGTCTTCCTTCCATTGGTTCACCCCCTAAATGGCTGCCACACTGTGCTGATCTGAAGCCACGAGCCAGGCACTTCCTCCTGGTCTCCCATGCTGGTGCAAGGCCCTAGAATTTGGGCCATCCTCCATTGCCTTCCCAGGCCACAACAGAGTGCTGGACTGGAAGAGGAGCAACTGGGACAGAACCAGTGCCCCAACTGGGACCAGAACCTGGAATACTGGTGCCACAGGTGAAGGATTAGCCTAGTGAGCCACTGCGCCAGCTTGGTATGTAGAATTTTAATTTGTTATTGTATATTAGTCTCAATTTTTTTTGGACAGGCAGAGTGGACAGTGCGAGAGAAACAGAGAGGAAGGTCTTCCTTTTCTGTTGGTTCAGCCCCTCAATGGCTGCTGAGGCCAGCGCACTGCAGCTGGCACACCACTCTGATCCGAAGCCAGGAACCAGGTGCTTCCTCCTGGTCTCCCATGCGGGTGCAGGGCCCAAGCACTTGGGCCATCCTCCACTGCCTTCCCGGGCCATAGCAGAGAGCTGGCCTGGAAGAGGAGCAACTGGGACAGAATCCAGCACCCCGACTGGGACTAGAACCCGGTGTGCCGGTGCTGCAGGCAGAGGATTAGCCTATTGAGCCAGAGTGCTGGCCCTGGTCTCAATATTATGAGTCTATATATACCTTGATTTTTTTTTTTGATTGTGAGATTATCAAGCCCTGAAAAATTTTAAAGTTCTCTTGTAATCCCTCATTTACACAGTATCTTTGAACAGTCTAGTATTGATGTACAACATGATGTTACCAGAATCACATTCTTTTTTCAATTTTGTGGGTTTTTAGGGAAATGAAATTTTATCACTGGCGATGAAATTTTTCAGAGTACTATTTTACATGAGGGAATCTTTTCCTTGAAATACTTCTGTAAAGTGGCATTGCCTTTTGTTGATTTAAGTTACTATAATATATAGTGTTTTCTAAACATAACTTAAATAAACTATTTTCACTAAATTGCCATATATTTTCTTGGAACTTTATAGTTACTCCTACCAAGCCATTAAATTCTACACAAAGTAATCACTATTTATACAGTTATATAAGCATCACTGTTTATTTCCTATTTTTATTGCTGCCACCAGTGTGTATAATCAGTATGCTAATGTAAACAAGCAGTAGGATTGTTTATTGCTATTATTGAGAGTTTATTAACACAGTGAAAATGCCCAAATTTTCCTGGTCATATTCATGGGTGGTTTTTCTTGACTATGACTTGTATATTCTTTCACCCATTCAAGTTGATTTTCTTTTACTGTTTGTGCATTATGATGAGATTCAATTTAACTTTGATTCTGAAATATTCCGCAGTATCATTCCAGACATTACTGTCCTTGCTTTAAGGTTTTCCTTTAACCTGAGAAGTGATGTTTTCTGATTTCAAAACTTGGAATCTTACAATATTCTTTCATATCTGTAATTTTAATTGAGCATTTCTTGTCAAATGTTTTAATACCAGTTTGTTTTCTATTATTGCTACTACCAAAATAATCACTTCTAATGACAGTGATTACAATATATATTATATATGAAGATGTAAATCATTTTCATTTTTAGTTTGTCTTGTCCTATTATCACCTGTGTACACCGTGAGTCTCACAATTTGTGCCAATCCTAGCACTGAATATGCAAACAATTTGGTTGGCTTTTTCTATGGGGGATAATGAGCTCACTGAAAATGCTCTGGCTTGCACTAACATCTCTCACAAGCCCAGTAATCAGAGGTCATTAGTTCCAGTGCAGTGATTAATCCTATGAAGCTCATATATTTTTTAAAGATTTATTTATTTATTTGAAAGTCAGAGTTACACAGAGAGGATAAGCAGAGAGAGAGAGAGAGAGACAGTCAGACAGACAGACAGACTTCTATCCATAGGTCACTCCCCAATTGGCCACAATGGCTGGAGCTGCACCGATCCAAAGCCAAGAGCCAGAAGCTTCCTCCAGGTAGTCCCATGTGGGTGCAGGGACCCAAGGACTTGGAGCATCTTCTACTACTTTCCCAGGTCATAGCAGAGAGCTGGATTGGCAGCCAGGACTCAAATTGGCACCCATATGGGATGCCAGCCCTGGAGGTGGCAGCTTTACCCACTTACACCACAGCACCGGCCCCTATTTCATATATTTTTACACTCTAAAGATTTTTATGGAATGCTAAATTGACCATTGTCTTTGAAAATGCCCATGTTCTATATCCAGACACTTAGTATCCTGTATATAAGTATCCATTTTGGAGTGCATGCACTTTTCTAGATGTGAGTTTTTATTTTTTAAATATTTAATTTATTTATTTGAAAGGAAGAGTTACAGAGAAAGAAGGAGAATGACAGAGGGAGAGAAGGGGGTTTCCCATCTAATCGTTCACTCCCCATATGGCTGTGTCAGACCAAACAAGGAGCCATGAAATCCACCAGCCCTCTCACATGGGTGGTGGCAGGTATGTGACAACTTTAACTATCACCTGCTCCCTGCCCAGGCACATTAGAAGTTATCTGGATCCAAAGAAGTGTACTCAGGACTCAAATTGGTACTCTGATGTGGGATCTAGGCATTGCAAACAGCAGATTATCCCACTGCATCAGCGTATCAACCCTGTACACATTCTCTTAAGCAGATGCAACCCTTCTCTATTTCAAAATGATGTACTCTTTACTTTTTCCATAGGACTATAACTTACAAATTGTGAAATTAATGGCTATAGTTCTTGATTTGTGTATCTTTAATATTATCCTGATAATTGGCCTGATGTTTTCTTTGGCTTTTTGCATCTAATTATTATTTAATTGTAATTGAGTATTGTTCAGCAAATGCCTGTCTTCTGCCACTACCTTACTATTGCTCCCATATTATTTCTGGATACTACTTCTAGTAATTAGCATATGATTTATAACAGATATATCTTTTTATTTTATTATTTAGATTTACTACTATCACCTATATAAATCATCAATGTCCTTGTGAAAACCAATCATAACCATATTTTTAGGTTTGTTCTGAATTTGTTTCCAGGAGATTGTACATCATAATTTTTCTACTGTCAACCATTCCTAGGTCTGTGAACTATAAGACATCTTTGTCACATTTTAATTCTGTGGTCACTGAGCTTACTGGTCTCTAATTTCTCTTGTTCACTTTCATTTAAACATATATCAGAAACATCATAATCCTATGTGATTATTATCCCTTTAAAGGCCACATATATTTTGTATATTCCTGATTTCTATGAAACAATAAATGTACCTTCCATTGTTAAATTTTAAACAGTATTTCAGATACAAGAAACTTCACTTGAAAACTTTCCTGATTATTGTCATGGCTTTTTTATATATTTCCATGTATTCTTCCTTATTTTCAATTTTTATGTAATTGTGATGAATTATTTTTCAGTAAGTTCCCTTTTTATATCTCCTTGTCACATTAATTATACTTCAAATTATCTGGTTTGATCCCAGGTATTGTTCCTGATTCATTTTTTATTAATACAGGTATTGTGAGGCATTAGTGATGGCTCAAGTAACTGGGCTTCTGCTACCAATTTTGGAATCCAGGACTATATTCCTGTCTCTTGGCTTCAACCTTGTGTCGGCCTGGGCAACTCTGGGTATTTGGGAAGAGTGAATCAGTTTATAAGTGACTTTCTCATTTGTGTTTCCTTTTCTAAGATTTATTTTATTGATTTGAAAAGCAGTTTTTTGTGGGGGTGGGGGCTTCTATCTATTGGTTCACTCCCCAAATGGCCGAAGTAATAAAGGCTGGGCCAAGATGAAGCCTAGAGCCAGGAGCTTCATCCAGGACTCCCAAGTGTGTGGCAGGGGCCCGAAAACTTGGGGCATCTTCTGCTGGTACCCACAGTGCATTAACAGGAAGTTGGATTGGAAGTGAAACAGACACAATTTGAACTGGTCTAAATATGCAATATCAGCACTGCAGGCAGTAGCTTAACTCTTTACGCCAAAATGCTGCTGTCTTTCTTATCTCACTTCACTCTTTCTGTGTCTTTCTACTTCTCAAATATATAATTCATTTTTACGTGGAAAAATATTCAAGTAAGAAAAACCTAGAAAACTGCCTTTGGCTTTGATTATACTTGATGAATAATTGAAACTACTTTGAATCACATTAAGTACAAATGAAAATTGAATGATTTGCCTAAAGATGTAACTTTCGAAAGCCTGCAGCACAACCCAAATCTATAGACTGGCTGGTAGAATTATATGTAAAGCTGTTTAAGAATCTGTCACTGGAACTGGCATCATGGCATTACAGGTTAAGCCACCACCTGCAATGCTTGCATCTCATATGGATGACGGTTTAAATCCCAATGGCACCACCTGCAATTCAAATCCCTGCTAATGTTCCAGGGAAAGCAATGAATGATGGCCCATGTGCTTGGGTGGGAGACCCAGATGAAACTCCTGGCTCTTCACTTTGATCTGGCCCAGTCCTGGCCATTGTGACTATTTGGGGAGTGAACCAACAAATGATTCTCATCCTTATCCTCATCCTCATTCTCATTTTCTCATTGTATCAATCTATCATATATCTATCTCTCTGTTTCACTTTGTAACTCTACTTTCAAATAAACCAATAAATATTTTTAAAAGAACATGTATCTGATTATGTTCTCTACACATCCCTGGTCCTGCCCATGAATCCCATTCAGCCTCCAAAATGCTATTAGGAGCCACACTATTTTAGCAATTCATACACAAAAATATCTCATTCAGTAATTTTTTTTAGCACTAGGTAACTTCTATCATTGCAAAATATTGAGTGTTTATTTCCAGGTTGGTACTAAACCACTTCCACTATATCATCCTTAAGACCAATACTTAGAATTTCAGGCTTCCTATCCCACAAAAATTTAGAAAGCTCTTAAGTTCCAATTTGAATCATGTAACAAGTATGTCATGGTTATAGCCTCAAAAAACCTGGAGACAAATTTGCTATCAGGTTTGATAGCTCTGATGTGTTTAATGATGACAATTTTACATTATCACATATTCATTTTCCCCATTTTAATTAAAAATCTTCCAAAGCTGCTACATCACAATGTAAAATGATCTGAGAAATAAACGGCTCACATGAGGTGTGTTCATTTGCTTTGCCTTTGGAAACACGTAGTGGGCGCTTGGAAGAGAATATGAGTGGAGGTGTGAGAGAACTCCTCTGGTTTGCTCCTAGACTCTAGGAGCTAGGTCATGATAGAAAGGAATACAGAATACCAGATATATTTGTTAAAGAAAGAAAACCAATCAGCTTCCCTGGACAGGAATAGTGCCTTGCACATGACAAGGGCCAAGGAAGGACTCCTTGAAAAGCACTAACAATTACACTGGTTAGCAATGGTTAAGCACATAGTGATCCTTATGTTAATGGAAACATTCATTTCCTTGTTATATTGTGAAAAATGTTGCTGCTGAAATGATTGCTCAAATAAGTTGCCATATAGCACAGAAAAAAACATAATGTTGTCACTAAAATCTATGCTACAGAAAAGTACTTGGGTGATGTTCACTATTTTTCTATTACTACAGATGTACTGCACAAGACTTCTGATTCAACTTGCTGCAATGGACACCCTGGGAGGCAACAGCTGATGGCTCAAGTGCTTGGACCCATCCCACTCATGGGGAGACCTGGATGGACTTCCTGGCTCTTGCCTTAAGCCTAGCCAAAGCACAGCTGTTGTAAAGTTTTGAGGAGTGAAGCAGTAGCTGGATAATTTCTTTCCCTTTGCATTTTAGCATTTCAAGTGAACAATTAATAAGACATAAGAACTAATCCTGATAAAAAAATCATAGCAAATGACACATACTATACCAATTATATCAATAATCATTTTAAATGTACATTATCTAAATTGGCAATTAAGAGATAGAGACTTATATAGGAAAATTTAAACCAAGATGCAATTTTGTGCTGTCTATAGGAAAACCATTGAAATGTAAGGACACATGGAGGGGATTTGAAGTTATTTTGGTCAAAGGAGAACACATTTCATGTGCATAGTAGGAATAAGTTCAAGAGGTCTGTTGTATACCATGATGGCAACAGTTAATTATAACATGGCTTATTATAAAAATAATTAAGACAAGAGTACGTATTTTCACTATGTAAAACAAGTACATGATTGCTGGGTTTTCAAATGAAAAGACAAGACTTGGGAGCCTCCATCAGAAGAGCACTGAGGATGGCTCTTAGCCAGCACTTTTTATTGAGGGGAACACAAATAGTGCATGGGACCCCCAACACATAGGCCGAGTAAAAGTTCAACAAGCATACATCATTAGAAAGGAGATAGTGAGGTGTGGACAATGCTGACCAGTCCAGCTGTGCTGAGGTGTGAACAACCCTGACCAGATGCAGCCATGAGGTATCAACCCTCACCAGCCCAGCTGTGCCATGAGGTGTGAACAACCCCAACCCCGAAAAGCCCAGCTGTGCCATGAGTTGTGAACAACCCCACAGCCCAGCTGTGCCATGAGGTGTGAACAACCCCACCAGCCCAGCTGTGCCGTGAGGTGTGAACAACCCCACCAGCCCAGCTGTGCTGTGAGGTGTGAACAACCCCACCAGCCTAGCCAGTGAGGTGAGAAGTGAACAACCCCCCCAACCCAGCTGTGCTGTGAGGTGTGAACCCCACCAGCCCAGCCAGTAAGGTGAGAAGTGAACAACCCCCACCAGCCAAACCAGTACTGTGAGGTATGCACAACCATGAGTGGTGCTAAGAGGGTGGAAACTTAACTAAAGTGTGTGGAAGCAGAGCCTCTGGGAGGAGGCAGGGCCTCAGGAGGTGACTGGGATGAGATGTGGTCTCATGGCTTCCCATGAAGAGGGAACCAGAGGGCACACGGCCACTCTTGCCACAAGAGGCCCCATACAGCCTCAGGACTTAGCCAGGCAGGTCATCATCAGGTACAGCCAAGGGGCTGCAGACCTGAACTGGAGGCCAAGCAAGCCTATTTCCATTAAAACCCAGCCTGAGTGCAGAACACTGCTCCTGGTGACAGATGGTCACTGTCAGGAGCAAGGCACGGGCCAAGGCAGAGCTGGGAGGGTCTGGGGTGGGTAGAGACCCAGGGGGTGGGGAGTGGGAGCAGAGGCCAGCCTGAAGGAGCCAAGTCCCTGCCCTGGACGAGGGCTCTGCACTCAGGTACTCAGCACAGCTGCAACCCTGGCCAGAGAGGCATCTGACAGACTCAGGAGGGCTGTGTGGGTGGCTCTGGCTGCCTTCAGTGCAGTCTGAGGTCAAAGGGAAGCAGAGCACGAAGACCTGGGCACCTTGCAGCCTGCCAAGCAGCAGAGCAAAGGAAAGCAGGTGGGTGAGGCCAAGCTGCCTCCTGCAGAGTGGTCAGTGGGTGCCAGGACGGGGAAGCCCCAGCCAGGGACCTGTGGGGCAGAACTGTTCCAAGAAGGGTCCTGGGAGGCCTACAACCCCCTCTCTGGCTTACCACCCAGAGCCACTGTGCAATGGAAACTCTGGCATTTTGCAGCCACAGCCATTCAAGCAGGCCCAGCTGGCAGCTGCACACCTGGGGTCCACATGGTGTCCAGAAGGCCAGTGCTACAGGGCCATGGTGGCTTCCACCACGACAGCAGGCGGTCATCCTGCAGGTGACACCTAGTGGAGCTGTAGGCAGGGCTGCACCCAGCAGAGCTGCAGGGGCCTCCTGTCACCTCTTGGTGCACAAGATGCTCAGGGTGGTGCTGGATACAGGGTGAAGACACTGCTGGGGACACTCAGATGCCATAGCGGAATGCCCTTGACTCTGGTCCCAGCTTCCTGCTAACGTGCACCCCAGGAGGCCGCCACGGCAGTTCCAACACTTCCGTACACCCTGTTGGGATGGTGGTTCCAACACTTCCATCCACCCTGTTGGGATGGTGGTTCCAATGCTTCAGTCCACCCTGCTGGGATGGCAGTTCCAACACTTTGGTCTACCCAGCTGGGATGGCGGTTCCAAAGCTTTGATCCACCCAGCTGGAAGGCCCAGAGTGTGCTCTGGCACCTGTATTCAGGCTGATGCAGCCCGGGCTGTTGCAGGTCACTGAGGACTCAGCAGATGCAAGAACTATCTGCACAGATTGCCTCCCACAAATAAAACAAACATTCAAAAATGAGGTGAGGCCTGCCCTGCAGGTGTGCCGGACCAGGACTCACAGCTGGGAGGGAGCTGTCAGGGCATCAGAGCTGCAGTGCAGCCATGGGAGGGTGGAACCTCAGCCTGCCCAGGGCATGCGGGTGCAGCCCTGCAAAGCAAGCAGGCCTAGATAAAGCCATCAGGGTGTGGCTTTGTAAGGTGAGAGACCAGCTGACACAGGCAGACATGGGACCCACACGACACCCTGCACCACCTTGGGACTCTGGCAGCAAGGCTGTCACTGGACACGGCCCTCAGAACCATATCAAGGATACACCCTCTGTAAAAATGAGCCACTGCCAGGCTGGGTGTGCCCTTAGTAGGACAAAATGCACAGGGCCCCCTACCCCCACCTCACTTGCCTGTACCAGGTACATGCAGAACTTCTTGAAGAGCTGCAGCAGGCAGGTGTAGTATATCTTCTTGATGACAAGGATGCTCTTCGGGGGCTTGCTCCACGTCAACCGCTGGCTTGCGGGTCCTGAATATGCCTTTGGGGAGAGGAGAGGGTTCATGCCAGCCGCACACTGCCCCTTGGACAGGACAGGACAGGACACACGATCCACCCCTGGACAAATGCACTCACTGGCAGTCCCTGGCAGTGCAGCCCTGGCCCATGGGAACAGGCACAGGGTTTGGCCCAGCAGGAAGACCCTGCCTGGCTCACTCAGTTCCCGTGTTCAGCCACACCAGCCTGCAGTTACCGACAGTGCCTATCACTCACCTCAGCAACCCCAACCCCACCAGCACCTGCTAGCCCCTCATGATGCCCCTGATGCCTCCTCTGGACAACTGTTCACAGAGCCCACTGAGGGGAAGCCTGTGCTGGCAACCCTACATCTGTCAGGGACAATGGCTCCCCTGAAAACATCCAAACCAACAAGCAGGTAGGGGACATTGTACTCAGGCCCCTCAGGACAGGTACTCGCTGCCCCGGCCAGGGCCTGCCTGCCACATCAGAGTGCTATCCTAGCTCCCTGCACTTCTCACAGTGAGGACCTCTGGTTTAAAGCCAGTGGAAGTGCTGGTGTGAGTGCCACTGCCCTGACCCAGTCACCCATACCGTGTGGATGGCCAACTACCATGCAGTGAGCCCTGCCTCCCATCTCGCTGGGAGCCCACTACCATGCAGGTCCAGGGTGCCAGGAACATGAGTGGGAGCAGCACCCATGTCCCGTGCTGTCCAGCAGCTGAGGGAGGAGGGGCTCCCTGTCTGGGTTTCAGAACAGCAGTGTAGACCAGCAGGAAGTTTCCTTCCCAGTGCTGTCCTGGTGGGGAAAAGTATGATGGCACCCCACAGGGGAGCAACAAAGACACACCTATGGCAGCAGCAGTGTCTGGCCACGTCCAGTGAACCAATGACCATGGGAACCTAGTCCTAGCACTCACCATGTCCATTTGTGGGGGGTGTGGAGTCACCCATGATACCTCCATGTGCTTCACTGTCCACTCCTTCAGTCACATGGCTCTCGAGGCACTGTCCCCTTCCAGGAGACAGCCAATCTGTCCATGGCATCGTAGTCACATTTTGCTAATGACAGGTGTACGCACAGCCCTGCCACACCAGCACTCTCCCGACTGCCCATCTTACACTACCAGCCCAGTGTCTACACCATCAACACCGAGAGCAGCATGCTACAGAGTAGCTTGATAAAGGTGAGGTCTTCTAAACACAGTCAGGCCAAGAGGTCCCCGAAGTTATAAAAATCAAACAAGACAAAGTATTCTTGCTGCTTTTGCAGTCCTCTTGCCTCATCCCCTACCTACCGAGAAAAGCAGTGTCTGGTCGGTGTTCAACCCAGGAGCTAAGATGCCCATGTCCCACATCAGAGAGCTGCGCTTAGTGCCCAGCTCCAGCTCTGGACTCCAGGTCCCTGCTGACCTGGACCCTGGGAGGCACAGCGATGGCTCCAGTGACTGGGTTCCACCATACACATGGGAGACCTGGACGGAGTTCCCAGCTCCCAGCTTTGGCTGGTCTAAGCTGCTGCATGTGGAAGATTTCTCCACTTCCCCTGCTCTCAAGTAAGTGAAAACAGACAAACCAAGAGGCCGCAAGCTTCCCTGCTCTCTGCTGAGCTCTGGGCCCAGCCATGGCACTGAGCGTGCAGCCTCCCAGCTCTGCCAGCCTCCCTCTGGCCAGTGGAACTGGCTGAGCCCATGGGAGTTCTCAGGCCATTGGCAGGTGAAAGGGCATTCACTCCCCAGCCCTCAATCAATCTGCACTGGGCAGTGGTCTCAGGGCCTGTGGGCAGCTCGCAGCCCTCCACCCAGGTCACAAGTGATGCTCTGACCCCAGTGGACTTCCTGGGGAGGACCAACAGCCAGATTCTCTGCTTCCTGCTGGGTCATCTGAAATGTGGGGTGATGAACCTGCAGGGCCATAGTTGTAGGTACGGGACAGGCAGAGCGGGGCCACAACAGCATGGACAGCTCTGTTCTGACCACTGAGATGACCTGGCAATTTCTCACAGCACAGCCAACAAAAAACGCAGGTTCATGGTGAAATCTAGGCTGGTTCTCAGACAGGAAGTCCAAGTTCCTCATAGCTGTCCTGCCCACGACACCTGCCTCTGCCATCTGGGAAACCACTAGGCTAGGTCCCCAGGGAGTCATTGCCACAGCCACAGGAGCCATGGCAGGTAGTGAGGGCACAGCCAGAGGTGGGCAGAGCAAGCCACTGGCCTCGCTGCCACAGACCCTCGGGGCAGCTCCCAGCACCCTGTACCTCAGCCCGAGGGATCTCAGGGGCAGGCTCCCAAGGCAGAGCCTGGCCCCAGGAGCTGAGCTGGTAAAGGCCACTTAACTCATGAAATGGTGACCAGGGGGTGCCTCTTCCCAGACCAAGAAGTGCAGGGAGGGGCCGCTCTTCGCCAGGAGCAACCATAGGAGGGTGGTACAGCCATGCAGAGACTGAACAAGGCTGGCAGCAACAGAGTAGCTGTAGCTCTGGCCTTGGGGAGCACTGGCCCCTGGGGACCCGTGTGTCTGCCACATGGAGCCACAGCAGATAGCTGGGAGCTGAGGTGGTGAGGGCTGGCCTGCCCATGGCACAGCCCTCCTTGGTTGGGGTTAAAATAACAGGAGCTGTGCATGGATGGTGGCGGGGCAGCTCCTGCCCTGTCACTGGATAGCAGGAGGCCTGGAAAGCCTTGCGGTGGGGCAGGGCGGGACACAGCCTGCAGGGGACAGCCTAAAGAGCCCCCACAAACAGCTCCCATCCAGCCCACTGGTGAGGTCCTAACCCTAAGGAGCCAATGGGTGATGCACGGTGGTGCCCAGGGGGTCCCTGGTGCAAAGCCCCAGCCCCCACTACGTGTCAAAGCGCCTCTCGCATCTCATGTACACCTCTCTTCATAGAGCCAGATCCGAGCACCCACAACCACCCCGATCTGTCCCCAACTCCCTGAAGGAGACCCTGCTGGGTCAGCAGGACTTCTGCACAAGGGCCTGAAGACCACGGCCCCTCAATGCCAGGGGCTCACAAACCAAGGATTTCTCTGGAGAAATTGTGAAATAAAACGCTCCGAGCCAAGATGGAACTCTGATGTTTAAATCATTTTGGTAGTTTTCCCTTAAAAACACAAACTGCAGCAGGACCAGTACACGGGACATGGGAGCAGAACCATCAGGCACATGACAGCAGACAGGGAGAGCGATGGCCAGCCGGTGCCATGAGGCAGCTCTACTGCTAAGTCCTTAAGGATGTGGTCAAGGCCAGTGACACAAGAGGCCTTGGTCCACCGCAACACCAGGAGGCCAGACCAGGCCAGCACCTCCCGTGGCCCTGCAAAGCATGTGAAAGCAGCGCCAATGAGACAGAGAGTATCTTCTAAACAAGTACAATCAGATAGAAACAGTTAATTAGTGTTTATCTTCAGAATAATTACATCCAGCATCAGAGATCAGAGTAGTCAGAAACCAGGACACGCTGGCACTCAGCAGATGCTGGCTCGTGCCACCCTGAAGGCACCAGAGAAGCCAGTAGTACTCAGGGATGTCACGTGGCTTTGTTAAGTGACTTGAAACACACACTGCTCCATCCACACCACAGCCACCCCACAATACACACCCTCCTGGGGACCCCAACTCACATGATGGTCTGGGGTTCTGCAGCATGCAGGCCTTTGGTCCAAAAGTGGTCACGGGGCATGGGCCATGCAGAGAGTGTGTCCTTCTGCAGAGAGCACACACAGCGCAGCACCATCAGAACACACATGTGCAGCCACAGACACAGACAGGGGCCAACCCAGACTCCAAGGAGCACCAGAGCCAGCCCTAGAGGCCCCGGGCTCCTCAGCGCAGCAGGAGACACTCCCAGCCCAGACGAGGGAGACGCCAGCTCTGAGACATGCCTAGGGGTCTGCATTCCTGGGGGTCTCCCAGAACCTGTCTCTGGGTCAATATTTGGGAATCAAGAGGTCAGAACCCACTCACAGGTGGCCTGGGGAGGGGGAGGTGTCAGCATGGGGGTTACAGCACCTGGGTTTTGGTCCTGGCTCCACTTCTGCTCACTCCCTGGGAGGCAGCAACAGACAACTCAAGACCCTGAGCCCCTGACACCCACATGGGAGACCTGGATGGCAGCTGCTGCAGGCAACCGAGGAGTGAATCAGAGGATGGCACAACACTCTGCCCATCTCTGTGTGCCTTTCAAATACATAAATTAAAAAAAAATTAATGTTAACAAAAACATTTACCCTGAACTATATGAAGACAGCAGTTGAAGGGCCCAACTTTTCCAACAAATGAAAAGTGACCTGACTCATGGCACCCTAGGAAAAGGCCTCCAGGCTGGTGCTCCTGCCTTTGCAGGGGTCAATGGGCTGAGGCAACACCTGTGACTTCCTGACCACTAGAGTAGGATGCTCTGGGGGCACTGGACACAATGGCCAGCAGGGAGCCACCCAATGCTCTCTGTCTTCAACCACTGCAAGTGTCCCAGTGTCTATGCTGGAGAGCAGGTGTCTGGTAGCTGTGGCCACACCTGGGGCCTTTCTGGACTGAGCATGCTCTGGGCTTACTTATGTATGTCTTCTAAAGATGATTAAGTGTACTTCTGCAAAACACAAACTGGACTCAGGAACTTAAAAGACAACCGGAAACCAGGTGTGTAGCTCCTCCACTCGCCCTGGGCACCTTGAGGGCTTGGCTCCCCTCCCCTGCCTCACTTAAGGCTCTCCAGAGGCTACCTCTGACTGCTGTCTGTATCCCCAGGTCCAGGGTCCTGACAGGAAGGCTGCACAGTGCCAAAAAACTTACAGAAACCAAAAGCAAAAAGCAGCTCTATCAGGGGCATAAGCCAGGGCACCACCATGGCCTGGAGGTACCAGGGACCGAGTTTCAACACCATAGCAGCTACTCTGGGGCAAGCTGTGCCCATGCCATGAGGACCCTTGCCAGAGACTGGCTGCTGCTGCCCACCGAGTTCCAGTCTGGTCCCCAAATGTGGCCTGCTTTGAAAACCACTTTCCAGGATTGGGGTTGTGGCACAGTAGGTTAGCTGTTACCTGCGATGCCAGCTCCCATATCAAAAGCATGGGTTCAAATCCTGGCTGCTCTGCTTCTGATCCAGCTCCCTACTAATGCACCTGGGAAGGCAGTGGATGACAGCCCAAGTATCTGGGCCCCTGCCACCCACCGATGTGGGAGACCAGGCTGGAGTTCCAGGCACCTGGCTTTGGCCTCACCCAGCCCTGAGTGCTGTGGCTACTTGGGCAGTGAACTAGAAAACAGATCTCTTCCTCTGCCTTCCAAAAAAATCTTTAAAAACAAACAACAAAACAAAAACTACAACCATTTTCCTTCGAGCTCTCACTGAGGGGCATGGCCTGGTGAGCTCAGTGCCTCCACTGTCACCATCACAGCCACTTGCTTGTCAGGCCTCCTGGACACGAGACCTGGCTGCTGTTGCCCAAGTGCCATTGAGCAAGAGCAGTGCCGTGGCCCATGGGAGGGGCAGGCAGGTAGAGGGCACATATGTGACGGGCCCTGCCCAGGTGTGCCCTCTGGCCCTCACCTCTCTAAAGGACCAGGAACACAGAGGTCTCCTCACCAAGTCTAATACTGAAAGGCAGTGTGGGGCCGGCGCTGTGAGGCAGTCAGCTGAGCCTCCACCTACAGTGCTGGCATCCCACATGGGGACTGGTTCCAGTCCTGGCTGGTCCACTTCCCATTCCTGCTTATGACCTAGGAGAACCGTGGAATATGGCCCAAGTTCTCAGGCCCCTGCATCCATGTGGGAGACCCAGAGGAAGCACTGGGTCAGCTCAGTTCTGGCTGTTGTGGCCACTGGGGAGTGAACCAGCAGATGGAAGACCTCTCTCTCTTTCCCTCTCCCTCTGACACTAAAAAAAAAAAAAGAAAGAAAAAGAAAAAAAAGAGAGAGAGAGAATCAGTGTGGGCTGAGCTGGGTGGTCTGGGCTGACTCAGGAGGTGGCCACCTAGGTCCACCTTCTGGACAGAAACCACACTAGTAATACTGGTCGGCCTCAATATTCAATTCTCAAGGATTCTTTGAAGAGGCCTCACACTCATACCTGAACTCCTTGATGCTGCCAGAGGAAGGTGAGGCTGATAGGCTGCGTGACTTGGCCCAGCCCCAGGTGGGGGGGGCATTGCCCCAGGTCTCATCCCCATGGCACACCAAGCAGCGGAAAGCGGTGGATTCTGGACTTAGCTCCTTGTTTGCATTCATGTTTTCTTGTTCTGTTTATGTAGCCAGTAAGCAATAACTTTAGACAGAAAAACACTGATGTCTATTTTTAATAAATTAACAAATAAACACAGATACACGAAACAGTGATAAAGCACACACACATTAGGGAAAAGCTGCTGATGTTCAATTTACCAAAGTTTTTTGAAAACAGGCTATTTCCACCCCAAAGAGAATAAAGACCTCAGCCATGAACCTGGGGCTTCTGAAAGGGTCTGGAAGCCGTGGAAGCTGAGGAGTGAGAGGAGCACTGGAGCCGGAGCTGCGGCACTGCTGACACACACCAGGCACAGGGTCAGTGCCCGGTGCAGGACACGGCACCCTGTACAGTGCCTGTCAGTCCAGGAAAGCCCTGCACCAGGCTACATTTAAATTCAGCACTGATGAAACGTTCACCAAAGTCGACTTATACTGAACCCAGGGCAAGCCTCAAATTCCAAAAAAGGTAAAGGAAGAGAAGCTGCCCACAACACAGCAGAACCCAGAGCCAAGAAAAACAGGGTGGGGCCAGCGCTGGGGTACAGTGGGTAAAGCTGCAACCTGCAGTGCCGGCATCCCATGGGCACCAGGTCCAGTCCCGGCTGCTCCACTTCCCATCCAGCTCTCTGCTATGGCCTGGGAAAGCAGTGGAAGATGGCCCAAGCCTTTGGACCCCTGCATCCACGCCTTTGGACCCCTGCACCCACACGGGAGACCTGGAGGAAGATCCTGGCTCCTGGCTTCGGCCTGACCCAGCCCTGGCTGTTGTACTCATGTGGGGAGTAAACCAGCAGATGGGACATCCCCCTCACCCTGTAAAGCTTTCAAAATAAGTAAATAAATCTTAAACACACACACACACACACACACAATAATAAAAGTGTGACAAAGCCGTTTGGCCCCCACACTCCCACCACAGGGGTTCTGAACTCACTCCTGACCCTGGCGAGGGCCGACGGGGAACCTCAGAGCCAGTCCACAGAGCACCTGGAAGGTGAGGGAGATGCCGACCTGAAGCAAAAGTCTACTCACAGTTAACGCCAGGCTCCAAGTCCTGAGAACAAAAGTGGTGAGCCAGCTGTGCCTCAGGGGAGGCATAGCTCACAGCTGCTGTGCCTGAGCTGCAGCAGAGACCCAGAGGGCTCCGGATCCTGTCTCTGGCCCAGCCCAGCCCAGGCCGTTTGGAAGTGAACCAGCAGATGGAAGATCTGTCACTGCATCTCTCAAATAAAACAGCCAAGACCTGCACACTGAGTGCCCCGGGGAAGTGGCACTGATGAGCCCCGTGTGGACATGCAGAGCACAGAGCAGTTAGAGGGCCTGGAACAGAGGAAGTGGGGCTGACAGTGTCACCCCCAGGCCAGAGCAGAGAGACGGTTCTGGAACGGAGACCCCCCATCACAGGCGCCAGTTATCCTGGACAGAGGTGTTGAGCCACCGACACTGGAACACCAGGTTGCAGCTCAGCCACTCCCCCACCCTCACAGAGGAACTCCAAATTGGGGGGGGGGGAGAGGTGACCCAGAGGAGGCCCCCACACAGGCCTCACGACTTCCTGACAAAGGTTGGGTTAGACACAAGAACAACTAGGCATGCCAGGCACCCAACGAACCCCAACCCAAGCCCCACACTCTCAACACTAGTCCAGGGGCCGGCATGCTGGTTACGCCCCCCTGCACCACCAGCATCCCCCACGGAGTCCCAGCTACGCCCTCACCCAGGTGGGAGACCAGGGTGCAACACCCAGCTCCAGCTGCCCCGGGCACCTGGGGAGAGACCCAGCTGACGGAACCTCCCTCTCTTCCTCTCTCTCTCTCACCACAGTTCTACCTTCCAAACAAGTAAAAATAAGTAAGTGTTACATTTCAACTGAGAGAGACCATTTGGGCAGTTCTACGGCAACGTGACCACAGAGCCCAGGCCTGCTGCCCCACAGCCCGCACACTGGCATCTCTCCTAGGTTCTAGGAAGGCACGGGCAGGTGTATGGACGGTCACCCGCCACCCCACGGCCAGCCTGAACCGATAAGTTTTTCAGGAACTTCAAGCTCTGAGGCCCAGATAGGCCACTCGCAGGAGGGCCAGGGGCGGGTGGCACTTGGCAGCACCCCACCCACCTCTGAGAGGTTCTGGGCTCTGCACCCACGCCTCCAGCCAGCTGCGGGTATTGGGTGTCTGAGGCGGCTTCCGGGCCATGAGCTCACCCACAGGTGCTCATGGGCTCACCTACCCCACAACCGAGCCCCGGGAACACAGCGCGCGTACACGGGAAACCAAGTGACAAGGGTCGCACACACGGCGAAAGAGGAACCCCGGCATCTCAAGGCTGCGGGGACCCTGCAGTCAACACTGCGCGTCACAGTCCAGTGCCACCCCCGAGGACACAGGGCCTGCTTCATCTCCTCCGTTGGGAGCAGCGGGAGCCCTGCAAACCCAGCAGTGCGCGGTGAGGCCCTGGACGGGGAGCAGCGAGAACCCCGCACCGGGTGCCATCGCGAGCGGCAGCCCCAGGTGCCGGGCGTCGCGTGGCAGGACTTGCTGCGCCCAGTGGATCGCCGAGCCACCTGGGATGCGGGCGGAGTGCGGGGAGCCGGGGTCAGGGCTGCGCAGAGCGGAGCGGGAGGGTCCCCGGGGGTGCGCCCAGGCGCCCAGGACAGGAGCGACCTGGGGTCCGGGGACGCCCCTTCGGGTGCCCATCGCGCTCCACTTCACGCCGGGCCAGACCAGGGAGACACGTCGCTCGGGGCCGCGCTGTGTGCCCAGCCGCGTCCCGCTCCGGGTCCCCGCGGCCGCCTCAGGGCCCGCTCCGCTGCCCTCGGTTCCGGCCCTGCCCGGCGCCAGCTCCAGCTCCCGCGCCCCCGGGCGCCAAGTGGCCGCGCACTCACCGTTCGCCGCCAGCGCTGTCCCCAGGCCGGACCGCCTCCCGTAGCCCGCCGCCGCTACCTGGCCCTCTGCGTCCCGGCCGCCTTCCTCCTGCCGTCCCATGGCCGCCCGGACCTGGCGCCGGCGCCGCAGAGCAGCTCGGCGCCGCGGCCGCCCAGTGCGCAGGCGTGCCCGCCACGCATGCGCCCTGCCGCGCCGCCGCGCACGTGGGACTGCCGCCGTGGTGGACACGCGCGGGACCGGCAGAGGAGCGGCGGGCGACGGCGGCCCGGGGATGAGGGGCCCTACTCACTAGGCGCGTGAGAAGTGAGCCTCCTGCCCCCCAACGCGTTGAGGAGCCCGTCCCGCTGGCCGGCTGACCTTTACCCAGGGGTAAGGTCTGGGTCATGTGGGCCGGTGCCGGCGAGCAGGTGCGGGTGCTTGCGGTGCGCGCCCGCAGGTCCCTGGCTCGCCGAGGCTGGCGGGTCTGTGTGGCTGCGACTGGCCGTGCCTGCCCTGGGCCTGGGGTTTCTCTGGGGTGCGCAGTCCACATAGTGTAGGACCCTGGAGGTGGCACGAAGCAGACTAGGCCACAGGAGCATCTTGTGGGACTGCCGGCCCCGCCTGGCCAGGGGCAGAACCCGCTGGGTCCGGATGCCCCAGGACTGCTTCGCCTCCAAATGTCCCTTTGCGCGCGCATGCAGACACACACACACACACACACGCACACACACACGGGCTCCCTGATTGAGCCCCTGGCCGCCCGCCCCCACCCCCCACCCCCGTACCCGCTGTGTTCTGGCTCTCACTGACCAGAGGCTGTTGGGCCTGGTGCTGTCTCCCTGAGGGCACCGGGGCCCAGGACCACCAGGCAGCAGGAGCACCGAGGGTGGCCGGGGGATTTCTTAGCATAACTTTCCCTGGCTGGTTGTGTAAGCTCGGCCACTTCTCCAGGCTGATCGCTGGCGTCGCCACGGAGGGAGCCCTGAGCCACGTTTGTGGATAGCTATTCCCAGGATGGGCATTGGGCCCGGCCGCTGGCGCGGGGCTCAACCCAGGGACCTACCTGTCCAGAGTGCTCCTGGACGCAGGAGCGCTGCCCGGCCGCTGACCAGGGGAGCCGTCCACCCTGGGCCTCGGGCTGCCAGGGCTGCCCCTCCCACTTCGGAGAAAACAAGGGCTGTGGCTTCCTCCGGAGACCTCGATTGTGCAATCCGGGGCTCTGGACTCAGAGGCCAGGGGCTCACACCACCCTGGCACTCCACCCGCAGTCACTCACGTCACCGCTGGAGCACCCAGAAGTCCTCAGAGGCCAAGGACTGGGGGAGGAGACGCGGCCTGCTCCCAGGGGCTGTGAGGGAGTGGCAGCAGGTCCCAGCCTGAGAGCTGCTCTCAGGGATGGGCCTTAGGGTGTGTACACTCCAAACCAAACCAACCTCTGGAGGCCTAGGGCTGGGGAGGTGCAGGACCGGGCAGCTCCCGAGGCTGGCTCCTGTCATTCAGGCTGAGATGGGGGTGCCCATAGGACTGCCCCTGCTCTCTAGGTTGCAGCTTTCCTTGGGGTTGTGCTCCCAGCTCAGGGGTGGGGAAGTTGGCTTCAGCTGGCTGGGCTCAGGTCCCAAAAGAGGAAGTGGCCAGGAGGAGGGGCTGAGGCTCCCCATGGAGGTGTGCCACGAGCTTCCCCCAGGTCAGAGCACCCCTTGATCAGCAGGCTGGCACCGGCTTCCCAGGTCCAAGGCCCTCCTCTGGGACCCTCACCCATAGCTGCACACACGACAGGCATCTGTTTGGGCTGCTTTGGTCGTGGCACCCTTTGCCTTGTACCTGGTTCAGCAGATGAGACAGGTCAATGATGGAGCAGACAGTGGGGAGTGAGGAGGAGGAGCTGAGGGGCACGGTCTTGACCAGGGCTGCCCAGGGACAAGCATCCCTCCAAATGGCAGGTGCCTGGGGTGGGTGGGGCTCGCGATTTCCACAAGCCCCCCTCCTCCATCCTGTGAAGCAAGTCTTTCGATCCTGAGGTACAGAGGCCCAGTAACTTGCCCAAAGTTACCCTGGATTCTGAGGAGGAGCCATGCTGGGAGACAGGGCAGTGTGGCCAGGCCTGCTTCTCCCAGGAACACAGCTGCCTTGGGTCAGCCCTCTTGGCAGCCCAACCACTGGTGTGGCGGCAGCAACACTGAGTGGCGTGTTTGTGTCGTGCTTGTGGGCAGCGCAGGGTGCCCCTGCTGTGGGCTCCTTGCTGAGGGTCAGGCTCTGCCAGGGGCTGGGCAGCAGGGGTCAGCACATAATCCTTGGCATGGAGATGGCGTGGCCCTCAGAGATGCCCCCAGGACAGCAGCTACTGTAACTGTGCTCATGGAAGCAAAGGAACACCTCAGTAATAAACAAAAACTTAAGAAATCACGACAGAAAAATTAAAAAGGCTTTATTTCTCATTTTATTCAAAGATAGAGACACAGTGAAATCTGCCATCTGGTGGCTGACTCCTCAAATTCCCGCAACAGCTGGGCTGGGTGGCTTCAAAGCCAGGAGGCTGGCATTTGACATGGGGTCCCCAATGGAGGACAGGGACCAAGGACTTTAGTCACCACTTGGTGCTTTTCAGGGTGCACATTTTGTCAGGAAGCTAGAATAGGAACTGGATCTGGGACTCAAACCCCAGCATTTGGGGCCAGCACCATGGTGCAGTAGTTTAATCCTCCGACTGGCATAGGTATCCCATATGGGCACCGGATCTAGTCCCAGCTGCTCCTCTTCCAACCAACCTCTCTGCTGTGGCCTGTGAAAGCAGTAGAAGATGGCCCAAGTGCTTGAGCCCCTGCACCCACATGGGAGACTGGAAAGAAGCTCGTGGCTCCTGGCTTCAGAACAGTGCAGCTCTAGCCATTGCGGCCATTTGGGGAATAAACCAAAAGAAGGAAGACCTTTCTCTCTGTCTCTCCCTGTGTAACTCTACCTCTCAAATAAATAAAATGTTAAAACACACACACACACAGCACTCTGATACAGGATGTGGGAGTTTCAAGAAACAGCTAAACCACTATGCTAAATGCCTGCCCCAAAACTAGTCTTAAATAAAATAAAAAGGAGATTCTAGTACTGAAGAAAAAGAGCTGGACAGCCTGGGAGTTGACAGAGATGAGACATCAAGCAGACCTGAATAGAAATACAAATGAGGAAATCTGAGGAAGGGGTGGTGGGAGAGAACCAGCAAAGCCCCAGGAGGCCAGAAAACACATGAAACACATGGCTTAAAGTCTCTCCAACTTGGAGAAAGACAAGATTCCAGAAAGACTCAATGAGCAAGCTTTAAGTAACTTTTACTACAGTATATGAGGGAACTTCAAAAAATTCACAGAAAATGGAATTAAAAGGAAATTGTAGGCACGTGTGGTTAGTCTGGTAGTTGAGACACCTGTATTCCCCACAACACAGCACTGGGCTTCCTGCATCCAGCTCCTGACTCATATAAACACTGGAAGGCAGCAGTGATGGCTCAAATAATGGGTTCCTGCGACCACATGGGGGCTCTGGATTGAGTTCCTGGCTCCCAGCTTTGCCCCCCAGCTAATCCTGGCTACTGTGGACATTTTGGGGTGAAAACCAGCAGATGGGAACTCTCTCTGCCTCACAAATAGCAAGAAAAAAATTAGGATGCACTTATTTTGGTGAAAAAACATTTGGAATCTATGCATAAAAGGTCTTCAAAAAGCTCATTAAAAATGTGTATTAAGAAAAAGCTGGGGCTGGCGCTGTGTCACAGTGGGTTAAAGCCCTGACCTGAAGTGCCGGCATCCCATATGGATGCCAGTTCTAGTACTGGCTGCTCCTCTTCCAATCCAGCTCTCTCCTGTGGCCTGGGATAGCAGTAAAAGATGGTCTCCTTGGACCCCTGTGCCAGTGTGGGAGACTGGGAGGAAGCTCTTGGCTCCTGGTTTCGGATTGTTGTAGCTCTAGCCGTTGCAGCCCTCTGGGAAGTGAACTTGCTGATGGAAGACCTCTCTCTCTGTCTCTACCTCTCTCTGTATTTCAGTCTTTCAAATAAATAAAATAAATCTTAAATGAAAAGAAAAAGCTATGGGGCCTATGCTGTGGCATAGTGGGTTAAAGCCCTGGCCTATACTACTGGCATCGCATATAGACACCAGTTCAAGTTTTGGCTGCTATCTTCCAAACCAGCTCTCTACTGTGGACGGGGAAAGCAGTAGAAGAAGTGCTTGGGGCACTGCACCTGTGTGGAAGACCAGGAAGAAGCTCCTGGCTCCTGCTTTGGATCAGCATAGCTCCGGCTGTTGTGGCCATTTGGGGAGTGAACCAATGGAGAGAAGACCTCTCTCTCTTTCTCTCTCTCACTGTCTGTAACTCTGCCTGTCAAATATGTAAATAAAATCTTTAAAAAAAAAGTCTGAAGGAAGCTCTTCAGGATCATGGGAAGCGAGGAGAAAACTCACATCCCTAGGAAGGAATAACTAACACTAAAAATAGTAAACACTTGAGAAAATGTGAAAGACTAAATTTTTCCTAAGTTCTCAGATTAATTCTGAGTGTGTAACTGACACACACTTGTGGACAGACCCCATGACCAACACCCAGAGTCTACCTGTCCACACGCCCACACAGCACCTTCACTAAGAACACGTCCCCGATGTAAAACAGACAGGACACAGACATCTAGTCAGAGAGCAGTAAGAAATGCACCAGGAAAATTCAGATATTTGAAAACTAAAACACCCATGACTTACACTGGTGATGGTGAGTACTGACAATGTTTCATATGCATTGATAATTCAGATACAATGTATCAGAACGTGCAGAAGTTACTCCTCAGGGAAATTTCTAACTTGAAGTGCCTATGTTTGAGAAGGAAGAAGTTCTAAGACCATTGACTTAAGCTTCTCCCTTAAGAAGCCAGAATATTGAGAAGGGAACTGCAGAGCAGACAGATGGTGAGAAGTAAACAAAGCAGCAACAACCCTCACCTGGCCCAAACTCACTCATCCAGCAGCCAGCTCAGCAGACGTCAGCAGCAATACGATTTAGTCACTGATTTGACAATGTCTTTAGTTGCATTTGTGAAACAGGTAAGCCTGGCATGGTGTTGCCAAGAAAATACTAAAAGGACAGAATTCTTGAGAATGGAAAATATAGCAAGGCCCCAGAAGTGAGGTACTAGGTCGGGCACTTGCTTTTCTCATTAGTTCCATTGAAAGCTGAATCGTGGCAAAATAACACATGCAAGAAACTTTTCAAACTGGTGCAGTTTTCTGACAACATGCATTTTCCATTAACTTTGCAAAGACCCCTCATTCATACGACATGAAAATATATTTGCAACAAAATAAACTCATCTTTTAGTTCCATTTTCTATGAACTTTTCAATGTGCCCCCCACACAATACTTAAAGACAACCAGGACCAACACAGTGCGAGTTGCCTCCCTGCAACAAGATCGCTTGCTGGTGTGGACTCAGCACACACACGTGCTTTAAACGGGACATCTGTGCATCTGTGGGAAGGAGCTCATGGTGGAGAAGTGTGTTGTCAGAGTTGGGACTGGACCATGCGTCTATGCCAACCTGGAAACAACTGTGTAGGGAGTGAGCAGAGGAGCTGGACACCCCACGACCAGAGACAACAATAATTTAAATCCAAGGTTTTTCTTCAGAAAACCTCTGGCCACTACCCCAACTTTTATTTGAAATAACCTCACTAAATAGTAGCTGACAGAGGTGAGAATTCAAAGTGTGCTATGTGCTTGAGCACATCCACCTGGCCTCAGAAGGAGTCGGTGAGGAAGCGCACCTGTGTGTCCAGCCAGCTCCTGACTCACATGCATGTTCCCTTCATGCGTCTTCATGTTGTAAATGGAGCAGATGTTGTCCAGCCCACTGCAGGCCACAAATTCCCAGAGGGGACTTATCACAAGTCATGACCCAGGAGGAGTGCAGAGGGATGGTATGCACTTGCAGGCAGGACACTGGTGGGACTCTCACCTTCCATCTCAAAAGCATAACCCATGGACACCAATTCCCCCTTGGTCTTCAACTCTCATTGCATAGGAAATAAAAAAGCAAAGCAGGGCCACAGTGACTCAGAGCAGTTTACAGATATGGCTGTGGCATCACCAGCCATGGCGCTGCAGTGCTAATGTGTAGCAGCCACAGACTACATGGAGGGCACTTCACCACCTGTCCACATGGTGTGAACTAAAAAAAAAAAAAAAAAAAAAAGAACAGCACATTGTCACTGGAAATTATCATAATCCACACTGTCACACACCTCCTTAGGTGCAGACAGATCTGGAGTAATTATTGCAACCTGTTTATATATATGATATTCTTTAGTAAAATATAGCTGGGCTAGATTTTCGCACACATATTTAAGCACATTACAATGCTTTTTAAATTTAATACAAACAACCTTATATTAAATGTTAAAAGAATTTGATTTATACTTCAAGGTATAATGCCTTTTAAAGAACCTCTTATAAAAATGAGCAACTAAATGAAAGGCTGTATTTCTGCATTTTATAAATAAAACACACAGACTCAGAGACTGAGCTACAACTGAAGTGCTCACCTCCTACCTGATTGGTGAAGGCCCAGCACCCCACAGCATGACTAAGTCCTGTCCAGATGAAGCTAACATGCCACACGGCTTCTGTCTCCCTAAATGACCTTACCACAAACACAGCTTGTGAGCAGGCATCTGCCCAGTGGTTGTCAGGCCTGCAACCACATCAGAATACCTGGGCTCAAAGCCAGCTCAACTCCTGGTTCACCTTCCTGTTCATGGAGATCCTAGGATGTGTGGTGATGGCTCAAATAACTGGGTTACTGCCACCCACAATGCAGACTGGATTAACCCCCTGACTTGTGGCTCTGGCTACTGCTCAGCCCCAGCCACTACAGACACCTGAGGAGCAACCCAGCAGACAGAAGACCTCTATTAGTCTCCCTCTCCATGTTGCCACACCTCTCAATGAAATAAAACCCAACCAAATGATTTGCTGTGCCTTCCTGCTCTACCCTGTGCTCCCTGGTGCAGTGCAGCCCTGAGAATGCCAGCCTGCTTACCCACCTTGTTTGTGGTGTAGCTGTCCCAGATGATGAGCTTGCCATCCTGTGAGGCACTGATGAGGAGCCTGCAGGGAAGACAGACAAATCAGCCCTGCACAGCTGGAGATCCCACTTGGAAAGGAACACAGAGACAGAACACAGGACAGCTTAGTAAGCATGACTACGATGACCTCACAGACAGCAGTTCAGACAGAGCTCAGCGCTCAGCTCCAGCACAGACCAGAACACCAGAGCCTCTGCCTCTGCTGACCAAGACAGGCTGCTGCGGCTCCTAACTGCTCTGCGTCATCTCCCTCCACTATAAACCATGCTGCAGACACAGAGGTCTTTAAAGAGCCAAAGAATGTACAAAATATGAACAGTTTTCTGTTCCATCACAAAGAGAAAGCCAGTCTATATGTGAATAAAAAGCTTCAGACCTTCCAGATTCACAAAACACTTCTCACCTAAGAGCAACAAGACATTTCTCCAACTGAGCTTCAGTAGGAATCCAGGTCTCCTAGAAGCTATGGTGCTCAGGACCCAGATGGCTGGGTAGGAGCACACCAATGACAGCAAATGCATGTGTGCTGCCTGTCAGGAGGCACAGTGGCCATGGACATGGGCTGTGTGCTGGGAAAAGTGCTGAGTCTAGGTGGACAACCAGAATGGGGTCCCGCTGAAGGGGAGCAGAGCAGCAGCCAATCTGAGAGGCTGAGACAAAGTGAACCAGCGCTGTGGTCAAACCAGGCACTCAGATGTGAGACGCAGCACTAAACCACCAGGCGACACACAGGCATGAAACCCTCAGAAAGCTGAGAGCTAGCACAGCCTGGGAACCATGTAGGATGGCTGCCTACAGAACGTGCTGTTCTAAGGAGGAACTGGGCCGGAACGTTCCCTGCTGTCTCCAGCAGACACTTGTCAATGATAATGACAGACTGGAATTGGCTCACTACAGCACACTTGGCTTCCTGACGCAGATCAGAAGCTGAGGGTAAGACTCACTCAAGTCATCCTGATAATGTCGGCAACTTTAACCAAACTCTGTTTTGAAGCACAAACTTTCTTTACAGAGGAAACAATGCATATGGCAGGAACAGAGCCTTTTCAGTGCTTTGCTACATAATTTATTCCTGGAACATGAGACCTGCATGTTCCCATCTCTTCTCATCTTCCAGATGAATTCTTTTTTCTAAAGATTTATTTACTTATTTGAAAGTCAGAGAGAGGGGGATGAGAAACAGAGACAGAGAGATCTTCCAAACACTGGTCCACTCCCCAGATGGCTGCAAACAGCCAGGGATAGGCCAGCCTGAAGCCAGGAGCTTCTTCCAGGTCTGCCATGTGGTTAGCAGGGGCTGCTGCTGCTGCTTTTCCCAGGCCACTAGCAAGAAGCTGGGTTGGAAGTGGAGTAGCTGGGACACGAACCGGTACCCCTGTGGGATGCCAGTGTTGTCAGTGCCAGCCCCCAGATGCAATTCTTAGCCCAGTCATCAACAGTCCTGAAGTGAAGACACCTCCCTCTGCTGCTCTCCTTGTCCAGCCATTCTGAAGCCTGAGGCAGAACTGAAGCCCATGCAGAGCAGCTCATCTTCCAGGTAGGGTCAACTTCAGAGAGCTCTTGGTCACACGGTTTAGCAAGTGCTGACTCGTCAGAGTGGGGGAGTAAGCTGCTAATTCCTCGGAAGGTGACAGGAGACACCTCATCCCCCAGGTCAGGACCTGGCTTCACATTGCCTCCTGGAGCCCTGCCTGTTCACACAGCAGTTCCCTGAGGGCCACCACACAGAACACAGAGAAACAAGTATGCCAGCAGGCTCCAGGGCACTGAGGAGTGGCCACGACCCAGACGCCTGGAGCCCTGCACACACAGCTGTGTTCCAGCCCAGGCATGGACTTCCACAACAAATCTAAGCATGGACCCATGTGACTGAGAGGGCACCTGAAGTGACACTGAAAATCAGAGCCAAGAATGGGCACAGGGACACCTGCCTCCCACCTTGTAAAGCCTAGCTCACCTTTCGGCTTCAATTCCCACCCTGTCTTCCTGCTGCTGTGCACCAGGAAAGTCAGCAGTGCTTGAGGCCTTGTCACCCACAGGAGAGATCCAGACAAGTGCCTTGCTCTTGGTTTTGGCCTGGCACAGCCCAGGGGGTTGCAGGCAACTGGGGAGTGAGCCAGCAGAAGGAAGTCTCTCTGTCACTCTGCATGTTGAGTAAATAACTTTTTTAAAAGAATCAGATTATAGTATAAATGAATGTGTTTTCTTTCTTTCTTTTATTTAAAGACTTGTGTATTTATTTGAGAGGTATAATTGAGAGTGGGAAACAGAGAGAAATCTTCAATCCATTGATTCACTCCCCAAATGGCTGCAACAGATAAAGCTGTATTGATCTGAAGCCAGGAGCCAGGAGCTTCTTTTGGGTCTCCCATGTGGGTGCAGGAGCCCAGTACCTGGTCCATCTTCCACCGCTTTCCCAGGCCATAGCAGAGAGCTGGATCAGAGGAGGAGCAGCTGGGACATGAATTGTCACTCCATATATGCCAGCACTGCAGACAGAGTCTTAGCCTACCTGGCCTCAGGGCTGCCTTTGCCTTCAGCACTTCTGAGCAACCACGCTGGCTCAGTGCCTGCGCAGCTGACCCAGGGAGGACAGGAGGCTGGTGCCCAGTGAGAATGGTCTGGTAAGGACCTAATAACCAGGGGGCAACATTAATTACTCTGTTGGATTTAAATTTTACAGAAAAGAGCAAGGGGTCTGATCAGACTATAGGTTCAGATGAAACTTTCTGTCTTCTTCCAGGATGTCAATCTGCTTTTTATCTATAAAATGATGAAATGCTTCAGCCAGCAGGTGCACTCTGCAAAAGGACACACCTTCACTAACAACAGTATTTTACTACCATCAAGTGAACCAATAACTAGACAATTTTGAAATCTTAAATTAACATTGTGGCTTTATCTGCTACACCACAGTGCCAGCTCCTTATATCTTTCTGTTTATAAAAATAACAATCAAATACCTTGGAATAAACTTAACCAAGGACATTAAAGATCTCTATGAAGAGAATTACAAAATCTTAAAGAAAGAAATAGAAGAGGATACCAAAAAATGGAAAAATCTTCCATGCTGTGTCAGCATCCCATGTGGGCACTAGTTTGAATTCTGGCTGTTCAGCTGTTCCACTTCTGATCCAGCTCTCTGCAATGCCCCCTGCACCCACGTGGGAGAACTGGAAGAAGCTCCTGGCTCCTGGCTTTGGATCAGCCCAGCTCTGGCCATTGGAGCCATTTGGGGAGTGAATCAGCAGATGGAAGACCTCTCTCTCTCTCTCTCTCTCTGCCTCTCTCTTTTGTAACTCTGCCAGTCATATAAATAAATAAATCTTTTTAAAAAAAGAAAGAAATATTTAAAAGGGAACTTTAAAAAAATCCATAGAAAAATGGAATTGAAAAATAAGCTAAATTTGGGGCAAAATATTTTGAAACCCAAGCATAATTTTTATAATACATATATTTTGTGAAATTTCTGAAGACTTCTTGTACAGTATATGCAGTAAAATGAGAAAACAGCTTTAAAAAGGCTCAAAATGGGAGTGTGAGCAGCTTTTCAAAGGCACTCAGAACAATTTCCAGTAAGAAAAAGTTTTCTATGCTGCTATGATCTGATAATGAGGCTGGCGTGTTCCCAGGAAAAACTTCCCTACTGCAAATTTTTATTTTATGAAGCCAGTGTGAATATCTGTGAATTAATAATATAAAGAAACTATTATTACTATATACATATACCAAATCCTATCTTTAATTAAGCTTTTTTTAAAGATGTATTTATTTATCTAAAAGAGTTACAGAGAGAGAGGGAGGCAGAGAAAGATCTATCCAATGGTTCACTCCCCATATAGTCACAATTGCAGGGTTGGGCCAGGTGCAGGGGCCCAAGCACTTGGGTCATCCTCCACTCTTTTTCCCAGGCCAGTAGCAGGGAGCTGGATTAGAAGTGGAGCAGCCTGGGACTCAAACCAGCACCCACATAGGATGCCAGCATTACAGGCAACAAGTTTAACCACTACACCAGAATGCTGTCCTCTAATTAAGCTATTTTTAGTCATTCTGCTGGTAATTAAGACACAAAACAATTATGGAAACCAGCATTCTATGGCAGCAATAAATGCAGCACCAGGGCAGAGAAGATCCAGAACAAGAGTCCTGTGTGAACCCGTCGGCGGGGGCCGACCTCCAATGCCTGCCTTACTTACGGCACCACGGAAATTTCTCGAGCAGAGAAGATAAAGCCTGGGATATCAGTGGCTGTGCCCTCAGCTCATGTCAAGGGACTAAATGGGCTTCCTAATGTGCAAGGGCCCTGCAGAAACTGCATGGAAAGTGGAACTGAAAGATGCTACTTTCTGTGCAAAACAACTTTTTGAAATCCATGCATGCTTTCCACATAATATGCATTTCTCATGAACTTTTTTGATGACCCTCATAAGAGACTGAGACTATAAACAAAAGGCAAAGCTGTTTGAAAACTGAACACAGGTAACAGGAACTTGGTGTTCAGTTGAGGCAAGTGTGAGTGTGTGGCTGTAGTGCCTCCCAGAACACACACCTCTGAGACTGTGACAGACAGGTTATTTCTGTGACTGCTGCCTTGGTACCCCCACCCCTACCCACAGAATCCTTCCACCTCCTCCAGACCCAAGCCAGGCCAGTACTCCAATGACCCTGCCAGTGTTGCTGTCTGTGCCCCACATCCCCAACACCTAGGATGCTCAGGAGGCCTCCCTAGGCCCAGTCTCGGTCCTGCTGAGCACAGGAGACTGGAGCAGCTGGCCCATCACCCAAGGCAGGAGTGCTCACTGGCAGGGGTTTGGTCTGTCATCGTAAAAAATCCTGCCCATTTTGTGGAGTTTTCCTTGCCTCATCAGCCACTCCAAGTGTTGTCCCTAGGAGTTCATGGCCCTTCAATAATAAAATCAAAAGAATGAAAAAATATGTATCTATTAAAGAAAACACCCAGCAGCAGCATTCCTGCCCAATTCGCCGTGCTCTGTAATGCTGAATGAGCAAGCTCTTTAGGCCATCAGGAAAATAAACAAATCTGTGCTTTACTTTAATTTTAAAAGATGTTTTCCCTTCTCATCTGGGTAAGTGAACTCAGGAAGGAGCCAGCCTGGCACCCGCACGTTGTCTGTGGGGAAGATTCCAGCAGGTCTCCCAGCACGTGGTCTCGCTGTCCCTACGGGAGCCTGCTGAGCACGGGGACCACAGCAAGGACAGCTGTGGTGTGCCACATATGAAACACAGAATGAATTTTGAAGACAGTACCAAAAAAGAAATCAAAATGCCTCAGTAAATTATAAATTACATGCTGAAATGATATTTAAGATATGCTGGCTTAACATACAACTTGCTGAGATTAATTCCACTTTCCCTTTTACACTTTAAAGATGGCAACAAGAGCGCACACAAGATGCCACCTGATGTCCCGGCAGGTCCAGCGGGCTCGGGCACGTGGATAGCTGGGCCTCACAACAGGACGGACAGACAGGCCGGGCATTAATCTCTCTTTCACTTTACTCTTTAAATCTGGATGTCTTCTCGCCTTTGCTAAACCACTGTGAATGGATCTGAATCCTATATTTATGAATAACTTTAGAATCACATGTAATTGCTAAAGAAAGAAATGGATTAAAACAGGACAAACCACACTAGAGTTTAAGACACTACTTTCAGGTCAACACAAATGGCTGCTTCAGTGGGTGCATGTTGTGGTGCAGTGGGTCAGATGCTGTGTGGGGCCCACATCCCACAGCAAGCTGCCAGGTCAAGTCTCAGATATTCTGCTCCTGACCAGCTCCCTGCTAACATGCCTGGGAGGCAGATAATGGCAAGTTCTTAGGTCCCTGCCATCCACGTGGGAAACCCAGATGGAGCTCCCGGCTATGGTCTGGCCAAGCCCTGTGGGGAAGGTCTGCTGCTCAGCATTTTTTCTTTTTTAAAAGATTTATTGATTTTACTCCAAAGGCAAAGTTACAGAGAGAGAGGAAGAGACACAGAAAATGAGAGATTTTAAATCCACTGGTTCACTCTCCAAATGGTCACAATGGCCATTGTTGGGCCAATCCAAAGCCAGGAGCCAGGAGCATCTTCTGGGGCTCCCACATAGGTGCAGGGGCCCAAGCACTTGAGCCATCTTCCACTGGTTTCCCAGGCCATAAGCAGAGAGCTGGATTGGAAAAGGAGCAACTGGGACACAAACCAGCACCCATATGGGATACTGGTATCTCAAGTGGAGGTTTGGCCTACTACATCACGGTGCCAGCCCCTTCTTGGTCTTTAAAAAAGTATTAGGGGGGCCAGTGCTGTGGTGTAGCAGGTAAGGCTGCTGCCTACAGTGCTGGCATCCCATATGGGTGCCAGTTCCAGTACAGGCTGCTCCACTTCCAATTCAGCTCTCTGCTGTGGCCTGGGGAAGCAGTAGTCCCTCGGCCCCTGCACCCATGTGGGAGACCTGGAAGACACTCCTGGCTTCAGATTGGCACAACTCCAGCCATTGTGGCCACTTGGGGAGTGAATCAACAGATGGAAGACCTCTCTTTCTCTGCCTCTCCTTCTCTCTCTCTGTAACTCTGACTTTCAAATAAATAAATAAATCTTTAAACAAAAAGACTTTTTTAAAAATTTTTCCGAAAGGCAGAATGACAGGGAGAGATCATCCGTCTGTTGGTTCCCTCCCCAAATGGCTACAACAGCTGAGGCTGGGCTGGGCTACAGCCAGGAGTCAGGAGCTCCACCTGGCTCTCCTTCGAGTGGCAGGGGCCCAAGCACTTGAACCACCCTCCCCAGCTTTACCCAAGCCATTAGCAGGGAGCTGATGGAGCAGAGTAGCCAGAACCAGACCCAGTGCTTTGATACAAGTGCTAGCAGGGGTTTAACCCACTGCCTCACAACACCATACAAAATAGCTTTTCTGTACTCAACTTAAAAGTTGCAATCAGTGTTCAAGGGGAGCAAGGCAGTTAACACACACTGATGTAGAGATAACAGTACAAAAAGAAATTTTCAAGTTCTGAGGAAACATTTCACATAGATTCAAGTAACAAACTATACAGAAAAATAAAATTCCCAAGACAGTACTAGGCCAAGTGTCTGGATCTATAATTAGTATTCACTGGGCCAAGTGAGACCCAAATTCACTCTCAACACCCACCACTCTGTAACCACCTGTCCTAAAACGGGTAACACCTGCCCTCAACTCCACACCCAGGAGACCAGGCAGCATACACTACACACTCTGACTTGGTTCTTCAGCTGCTCGGCCTCCTGCCGCAACTGGTCCAGTTCATCCATCTTCTGGCCCATGTGCTCTTTGTTGCCACCTCAAAGAATCTGAGATCTGAAGAAGAAAAAAAAAACAGCACAAAAACAACACTTACTCTTCAGCTTCATACAATGTGACAACGCCTACTAACACATGATTGAAAATATGGTGGTGGACTGAAGAGACACTGGTCAGGAAAGGTTTTCAATGAAAGGTCTGGGCCTCCCACAGAACACAAGACAGTGTTTGAAAGCCCAGGGTTGCTGCTCCAGGAGACAGGCCGCAGTGGCAACATGGCCACCCAACACCCAAAAAGCAGTAACCAGGGATCCAGCACCAGTAGATAGATGCCCAAATGTTCACATTGTACCCCTGAAAGGACACAAGAAAGTGTCCAGCGGTCTTCTGACTCAGGGACAATTCATCAGTTCTCCCACCAGCACAGGTCTGGGGTCCCAGAGGCTTGGAATCCTCCGAGGCATCGGCTGAGGCTCAGGCACAGCACATACCCTGCACACCCTAGTCTGGTCAGTGCTCCTGCAAACTGTCCGATGGAACCTTGCTGTCCCCGAGAGAATGACTTAAACAATAGGGGTATTTCTTTCTTGTTTAAGATATATTTATGTATTTGAAAGGAGAGTTAGGAAGGGTTAATACACCAGCCCCAGAAGTGTTTTCTTAATTCTCTATCAGATTTCCTACATCTCTCACCAGATCTCAGTTCCTGGGATGCAGCTCACTTTCAAGTGCATCTCTGCTCTGCATTACAGCTCAAGCCACCTCCTACTGCATTCCAGTGCTCCTCCTGGCTTCTTCCCTCCCAAAGATCCTGGCCAGGAACTGTGCAGGACTCAAAAAGCATGTGGTGAGGGCAGAAATCCACACATACAGGATGCAAGGATTCATTTCTTTTAAAAGTGGTGAGGACCAACAGGGTCTAACCAGGGTGCCAACGCTGGTTCCTGGTGAGTAGTGTGGCCTGAATCTGTTCATTTCAACCATAACTGTAAACTCAGCCTGTAGCAGGTACCATCACCCCAAGGTGGAGAAGCTGGAAGTATGACTCATGTCCAGAAACATGGGAATTTCTCCTAGGTCTTGCTATTTATTTTTGTTTATTTATTTATTCTTTAAGATTTATTTTTTATTTATTTGAAAGACAGAGTTACAAAGAGAAGTAGAGACAGAGAGAGAGGTCTTCCATCTGCTCGTTCACTCCCCAGAAGGCTGCAATGGCCGGAGATGAGCTGATCCAAAGCCAGGAGCAAGGAGCTTCTTCCAGATCTCTCACATGGGTACAGGGGGCCCAAGGACTTGGGCCATTCTCTACTGTTATTCCAGGCCATAGCAGAGAGCTGTATCAGAAGAGCAGAAGCCAGGACTAGAACCGGCACCCATATGGGATACCAGTGCTTCAGGCCAAGGCACTAACCCTCTGCCACAGTGCCAGTCCCAGGTCTTGCTTTTTAACACACAGACTGTGATCCTTGAAACCCAAATTTATTGAATATTTTTAAGATTTATTGACTTATTTGAAAGGCAGAGTTACAGAGAGGAGAGAGAGAGGTAGAGACAGAGAGGTCTTCCATCTGCCTGTTCACTTCCCAGGTGGCCATAACAGCCAGGGCTGGTCCAGACCAAAGCTAGGAGCTTCATCTGGATCTCCCACATGGGTGCAAGGGCCCAACACTGGACATCTTCAGCTGCTTTCCCAGGTGCATTATCAGGGAGCTGCATTGGAGGTAGAGAGGACTAACCTGAAAATGGTGCCAATATGGGATGCTAGCATCACAGGCAGCTGCTTAACCCACTGTGGCACAACCCCAGCCCTACTGTGTCACAGAGCAGTGGAAGCAAGGACAGGTTAAGCCAACACCTGCAACTGCAGAATTCCATGTGAGCACTGGTTCAAGTCCCGGCTGCTCCACTTCCAATCCAGATCCCTGTTAACACTTCTGGGAAAGCAACGGAAGATGGTCCAAGTGCTAGTCCCCTGCCACCCACATAGGAGATCCAGATGGAGCTCCTGCTCCTGGCTTCAGCCTGTCCTAGTCCCACTCTCTCTCATTCTCTCTCTCTTTCTTTTTCAAATAATAAAGTCTTCCTAAAAAGATAAAGTTAAAAGTGGCTTAGAATGTGCTCCCAGTCCCAGCTGTGACTCTGGGAGCCCTGCTCTGTGACACTAGGAGTCAATGAACACAGGAAGAGAAAACGGCACCACTGCCCAGTGCTCAGATGCACGGAGCAGCCAGAGGTGGAATCCAGCCTCCCTGAAGCAACCCCTGACTGGCTGAAAGGTCAATGGACCAAAAGCACAAAAAGAAAATTTCACTTCTTGAACCACCTGCTGCTCCTGACATGCCATCCAGACCCGTTCTTCTGACAATGCTGGAACACAAAGCAACCACTGGGCAGTGTCCACCTGACAAGGTGCTGAGACTCCCTACCTCCACTGCAACACTGCTGCACACTTCCTCAGATTATTCTCTCCCTGATAGCCATGGGCCAGCTGACCAAGTGTCCTGGGGTTAGGTGCTTTCCAGCTAACTTAGCTTACACCTATGTCTTCAGCCAGAGCTGTCCGATAGAAACACAGCACAAGCAATGTAGGTAATTTTTAATTTTCCTGTAGTCCTAGTTAGAAGAAAAAGGTGGGGGCTGGCACCGTGGTTCACTCACTTAATCCTCCGCCTGTGGCGCTGGCATCCCATATGGGCATCTGGTTCTAGTCTCCGTTGCTCCTCTTCCAGTCCAGCCCTCTGTTCTGGCCTGGGAAGGCAGTGGAGGATGGCCCAAGTGCTTGGGCCCCTGTACCATCATGGGAGACCAGTAGGAAGCACCTGGCTCCTGGCTTCAGATCGGCACAGCTCCGGCCATAGCGGCCATTTGGGGAGTGAACTAAAGGAAGGAAGACTTTTCTCTCTCTCTCTCTCTCTCTCTCTCTCTCTCTCTCTCTCTCTCTCTCTCTCTCTATCACTGTCCATAACTCTACCTGTCAAATAAAAAAAAGAAGAAACAGGTGCAGGACATTTGGCCCACCAATTAAGACACCTGCATCCCACATCGGAGTACCTGACTTCAACTCCCAGCTCTGGCTCCTGACTCCAGCCTCCTGCTAATGTGCACCCTGGGTGATGGCAGGTAATGGCTCAAGTATTTGAGTCCCTGTTACTCATGTTGCAACATTTATTTATTTATTTATTTATTTATTTATTTATTTAATTTATTTTTTCCCTGTTACTTTCCCTCCATAACGTTCAATTAGAGACTTGGCCTCTTCTCGTTCAATGGACTCCAGCACACCTGTGATTACAAACGTAAGGCCTTCCAAGCAATTTTCAGCTCCCTTTGGAATTTCTTTGGAGCCTAGAGCTTTGGGACCTTCTTGGTTTAAGTAGCTTCGATAAGCTTGATAATTAGTGCGCTTCTTTTCAGAATCTTCAGGACTTATAGACTCCTTCTTGGCTGGAGAACTTTTGATTTTCTTAGGAGTTTTTGTTTTGCCTTTCAGTTCAATGGCATTTTCTTTTCTTTTAGAGGCCAAAGGCTCTGTTTCTTTATTAGAACTCTCTTATTTTCATCGCTGCCAACTTAGAACTGGCCTTTGGTGAAGAGGACTTTCCTGTTGTGAGAGTTGCTGTCTTGGAAGGTCCCAGGGCTTCCTTTGAACTACCACATTTAGCTTGCTTCTTAGGACTGTAGTTTTTCCTTTCATCTGAAAAATGTTCTGTTTTTACTTTTTTAGGATGTTTATGTTTTTCTGCATTTATTTTAAAACTTTTATTTAGTAAATATAAATTTCCAAAGTACAGCTTATGGATTACAATGGCTTCCCTCCTCCCATAACTTCCTTCCCATCTGCAACCCTCCCATCTCCCTCTCCCATTCCATTCACATTAGGATTCATTTTCAATTATCTTTATATACAGAAGATCGATGTAGTATATACTAAGTAAAGATTTCATCAGCTTTCACCCACACAGAACATAAAGTGTAAAATACTGTTTCAGTACTAGCTATAGCATTAATTCACATTGAAAAACACATTAAGGACAGAGATCCTACATGAGGAGTAAGTGCACAGTGACTCCTGTTGTTGACTTAATAAATTGACACTCTCGTTTATGGCATCAGAAATCTCCCTAGGCTCTAGTCATGAGTTGCCAAGGCTATGGAAGCCTTTGAGTTCACTGACTTCAATCTTATTCTGACAGGGTCATAGTCAAAGTGGAAGTTCTCACCTCTCTTCAGAGAAAGGTACCTCCTTCTTTGATGGCCCTGTTCTTTCCACTGGGATCTCACTCACAGAGATCTTTCATTTGGGTCCTTTTTTGCCAGAGTGTCTTGGCTTTCCATGCCTAAAATACTCTCATGGGCTCTTCAGCCAGATCCGAATGCCTTAAGGGCTGATTCTGAGGCCAGAGTGCTGTTTAGGACATCTGCCATTCTATGAGTCTGCTGTGTATCCTGCTTCCCATGTTGGATCATTCTCTCCCCTTTTGATTCTATCAGTTAATATTAGCAGACACTAGACTTGTTTGTGTGATCCCTTTGACTCTTAGACCTATCAATATGATCAATTGTGAACTGAAATTGATCAACTGGACTAGTGAGATGACATTGGTACAGGCCACCTTGATGGGATTGAATTGGAATCCCCTGGCACATTTCCAACTCCACCATCTGGGGCTAGTCCAATTGAGCATGTCCCAAATTGTACATCTCCTCTGTCTCTTATTCTCACTCTTATATTTAACAGGGATCACTTTTCAGTTAAAATTTAGACACCTTAGAATAATTGTGTGTTAATTACAGAGTTCAACCAATAGTATTAACTATAACAAAAAAAGATACTAAAAAGGGATAAATTATTAGATTATATTTAGATCCTTGCTCCTGGATTTGGCCTGGCCCAGCCCCAGCTTCTGTGGATATTTGGGGAATGAACCAGTACATGGAAGATCTCTCTAAAATAAAAGTCAATAAATGTTTTAAATCAATCTTCTTAAAAAGTGTGAAGAAACAGGTAACATTATTTTAAATAGCTTATTTAAGCCAATATATCAAAAATTATCTCAACATATATGCAATATGAAACAATGGTTAAAGAGGCATTCTGCATGCTCTTGTCAAACTAAGTGGTGACATCCAGTGCACACTTTACACATGTCACATGCTCAACAGCCACACGTGGCCTTAGTGGACAGCACCACTACAGCCTGTCCAGACCTGAGAACCCACAGAACTCTCTTTCGAACAGAAGCTCCTCCCAATCCCATCATCTAAAGGGAAGAATCCAGGCTGCTCCAATGCAAGTGAGCAGGAGAGACAAGGAGTCCTCCCCATCTCCCTGGTGTCAGCTCATTCACAGGAGGCTGCAGACAGCAAGTCCCAATGCAACCATTTCAGAGTGAGGCTTTATACATGACTGATGGAGTCTCACCAAGTGAGTGGCATCCATCCAGAAAGAAGACCTCACAGGGAAAGGTGGTAGGAAAACTGAAAACCACAGAACACGCAAAGGCACAGGCAAAATTCCAAGCCCCTTTCACAGGAAGACTTAGCACTATCTTGCCACCTACACTCCACTATGTAAAAATCTTCTGTTTGGGGCTGGCACTGTGGTGAGAGAAGCTGCCACCTGCAGTGCTGGCATCCCCTATGGTCACTGGTTCCAGTACCAGTTGCTCCACTTCCAATCCAGCTTTCTGCTATGGCCTGGGAAGGCAGCAGAGAATGACCCAAGATCCTGGGCCCTTGAACACATGTGGGAGACCCAGAAGAAGCTCCTGGCTCCTGGCTTTAGCCTGGCACAGCCCTGGCTATGGTGGCCATTTGAGTAATGAGCCAGCGGATGGATGATCTCTCTGTAGCTTCACCTTTTACATAAATAAATCTTTAAAAGATTTATTCTGTGTATAACACTTCTTTTTTTAATTAAACTTTTATTTAATGAATATAAATTTCCAAAGTACAGCTCATGGGTTACAATGGCTTCCCCCTCCCAAAACTTCCCTCCCACCCACAACCCTCCCCTTTCCCGCTCCCTCTCCCCTTCCAATCACATCATGATTCATTTTCAATTCTCTTTATATACAAAAGATCAGTTTAGTATAAATTAGGTAACGATTTCAACAGTTTGCCCCCATATAGCAACACAAAGTGAAAAAAAAATACTGTTGGAGTACTAGTTATAGCATTAAATAAGAGTGTACAGCACATTAAAGGCAGAGATCCTACATAATATTTTTTTTAAAAATTAATTAATTTTCTATGCCATTTCCAATTTAACACCAGGTTGGTTTTTTTTTCATTTCCAATTATCTTTATATACAGAAGATTGATTCAGTATATAATTAGTAAAGATCTCATCAGTTTGTACCCACGCAGAAACACAAAGTGTAAAAATACTGTTTTAGTACTAGTTATAGCATCGCTGCACATTAGACAACACATTAAGGACAGATCCCACATGGGATGTAAGTACACAGTGACTCCTATTGCTGACTTAACAATTTGACACTCCTGTTCATGGCGTCAGTAATCTCCCTTGGCTCTAGTCATGAGTTGCCAGGGCTATGGAAGCCTTTAGGGTTCGCTGACTTTGATCTTATTCCGATAGGGTCACAGTCAAAGTGGAAGTTCTCTCCTCCCTTCAGAGAAAGGTACCTCCTTCTTTGATGGTCCCGTTCTTTCCACTGGGATCTCACTCACAGAGATCTTTCATTTAGGTCGTCTTCTTTTTTTCTTTTCCATGGTATCTTGGCTTTCCATGCCTACACTACTCTCATGGCTCTTCAGCCAGATCCGAATGCCTTAAGGGCTGATTCTGAGTATAACACTTCTACAAGCTGCAATGGCCAGCACTGGTCCAGTCTGAAGCCAGGACCAGGAACTGCATCCAGGTCTCCCATATGTGTGGTGGGGGCAGGTGCCCAAGCACTTGGGCCATCTTTCACTGCTTTCCCAGGTATATTCACAGGGGAGCTGGATTGGTAGTGGAGGAGCCAAGACTTGAACCGGGCACCCACATAGGATGCCATTATTACAGGCAGCAGCTTCACCTGCTGCTATACGACAACACTGGCTCCTCAGATGAATTGTTTTAAGATTCATCCAGATACAAGTCTTTATACATGTGTGTGGACATGTGTACAAATATTTATTAATAAGTAATTATTTATATAAATTATTTATTTATTATTTATTTGAAAGGTAGAGTTAGAAAGAGAACAGAAAACCATCTGCTGGCTCACTTCCCAAAATGGTTCCAATATCCAGGGCTGGGAAATCAAGGCAGGACCTTGGAACTCATCTGGGTCTCCCACATATCTTCTGCTGCTTTCCCAGGGACATTAGCAGGGAGCTGGATTGGAAGTGGAGCAGAGAGAGTTCCAAGATGGTGGAATAGGGAGGGAGCACACCGATGGTCCGGGAAGGGAAGGTTCAAAGAGGGGTGAGAATTGTAGTTTTGGGGAAAGGGAAGCTCTTCCAAAACTGGGGAGACAGAGTGGACCTGCGAGGAGGATGCAGACGCCTGAAGAACAGGACACCAGCAGGAGTGTGTACACACCAGTGCTGGAAGCCGAGGTGAGATAGGGCACTCACCCAGCATCGCTGTAACAGCCACTCCCACCGCTCCTCCAACCCACCCTGGGATGGACACTGAGACATGCACGACTGAGTAGGGGAGGAAATAGAAAACAGAACAGAATGAATAGCACCTGTGGAAAGAGTGTGCGATTCACGGGCTCTAATTGAGGGACTAAACAATCCAGGATCCCTCCCCCAAATTGGAGCTGCAGTGGGTGGGAAGCAGCCATCTTGTTTGTTTACATTCAGGCTTAAAGGAGAACTGCCTCTGCCTCTGCACTAACCTTTGGGGGCGGAGTCCAAAGGTGGAGTGGAGCAACATGACACTCCTTGCGCAGGGGAAGGCAGTGAGGGAGGGCAGCTCAAAGCCCTGACACCAGTCTACTCAAGTTACCAGAAAAAAAAATTGAATAGTGCCCTTGAGAAGAGGGCAGGATCCAGAGGGATGAACTGAGGGATCCTTAGGAGCCGCCCAAACCACAATCAGAGCTGCAGCGGGCAGAGTGCAGCCATCTTGTTTGTTTACATTTGGGCTTAAAGGAGGCTGGCCTCTGCTCTGAAGGAGGAAGCAGCAAGGGCAGAGTCCAAAGGTGGTCTGGAGCTACTTGACACTCCTCACGCAGGAGGTGCAGTGAGAGAGAGTGGCTGACCAATGAACCCCAGGCACAGACACGTAAGGGCAAACATAGAAACAAGGAAACTGGCCCCCAAGGGGTGGAGATTGGCACCTCAAAGCCCTGACACCAGCCCACTCAAATTACAAATAAATAAATAAGTAAAAAATAAACAAACTCTAGAATGTAGAGCAGCCTGCTTACACTGGATATTGGTACAGATTCACAGCAGCCCATAGCAGAGGGAAATCAACCTGACAAACCACCCAGACGGAATGCCAAAAAACAAAACAAAAACCCAAAATAAGAATTTAGAAGAACATATAAACTCACCAATGGAGCAGGCTAAAACAACCATAACAGAGGCTGAAGAAGAAGAATTTGAAACCATGCCAGAAAAAGAACTCAGAAAATTAATAATCAGATTACTTAGAAATAATGAGAAACAGTGTCAAGAGCTGAACAAAAAACAAGCCCAAGGATTAGAGATCCTAAAGAGAAGCCAGAATGAAATACTGGAAATGAAAAACTCAATTGACCATATAAAAAACACCGTGGAATCCCTCAGAAATCGAACAGATGAAATAGAGGACCGAATATCAGAATTTGAAGACAAACTTCCAGAAATAATACAGTCAGTTCAAATGCATGAAGAAGAAATTAAAAAATTAAAAAATACGGTCGGAGACCTACAAGATTCAATGAAATGGTGTAATGTTCGGATAATAAGAGTCCCTGAGGGGGTGGAAAGAGAGAATGGATTGGAAGGTGTTTTCAATGAAATAATATCAGAAAACTTTAAACAAAGGCAGGTGGACAACAAGAGGCAAATTCAACAGATAGCCAGGACTCTGAACAGGGTAGACCAAAAGAGAAATTCATCACGACACATTGTGGCAACACTCAGCTCAGTGACATGCAATGAACAAATCCTAAAATGTCCCAGAGAAAAATGACAAATCACATTCAGGGGTAAGTTAATCAGACTCACCTCAGACTTCTCATCGCAAAGACTACAGGCAAGGAGACAATGGCATGATATATTTCAAGTTTTAAAAGACAAACAATGCCAACCTAGAATACTATACCCTGCAAAGCTATCATTTATGAATGAAGGGGAAATAAAGATCTTCCAAGACAAACAGAATCTGAAAGAATTTGTATCCACGCGTCCAACCCTACAACACTTGCTCAAAGACGTGCTGCACACAGAAATACAAAAACAAGAACTTCACTACAAAAAGAAAGCAAATGTAGAGTAACCTACAAACAAAGTTCAAAATACATAAACAGCTCGTGGAGGACACATGAATGGGAAAAGACAGTACTTAACAGTAATCACAGTGAATGTGAATGGTCTTAATTCTACCACCAAAAGACATAGACTAGCTGATTGGATCAAAAAAGAGAATCCATCTATATGCTGCCTTCAGGAAACACACCTTATCAGCAAAGATGCACGCAGACTGAAAGTGAAAGGATGGAAAAAGATACTCTAAGATAACGGAAATCAAAAAAGAGCTGGTGTGGCCATCCTGATATCAGACAAAATAGACTTTAACATAAAAACTATTAAAAGATGCCGGCGCTGTGGCTTAACAGGCTAATCCTCCACCTTGCGGTGCCAGCACACTGGGTTCTAGTCCTTGTTGGGGTGCCAGATTCTATCCCGGTTGCCCCTCTTCCAGGCCAGCTCTCTGCTATGGCCCGGGAAGGCAGTGGAGGATGGCCCAAGTCCTTGGGCCCTGCACCCGCATGGGAGACCAGAAGCGCCTCGCTCCTGGCTTCGGATCAGCGTGATGTGCCAGCCGCAGCGTCCATTGGAGGGTGAACCAACAGCAAAAAGGAAGACCTTTCTCTCTGTCTCTCTCTCACTGTCCACTCTGCCTGTAAAAAAAAATGTGATCATTAGGAATTAAAAAAAAAAAAAACTATTAAAAGAGACAGAGAAGGGCACTATATAATGATTAAAGGATCTATCCAACAGGAAGACATTACTATTATAAAGATATATGCACCTAATTACAGGGCGCCTGGCTACCTGGAAGAATTACCAAAGGATTTAAAGGGAGATGTAGATTCAAATACAATACTAACAGGGGACTTCAACACCCCACTCTCACCAATGGACAGATCAACCATACAGAAATTCAACAAGGAAACAACAGAGTTAATTGACGCTGTAGAACAAATAGACCTAATAGATATCTTCAGAACCTTCCACCCCACAGCCACAGAGTTCACGTATTTCTCCCCAGTACATGGAATGTTCTCTAGGATTGACCTTATGCTAGGCCATAAAGGGAGCCTGAACAAATTCAAAAAATTGAAACTATACCATGCAGCTTCTCAGACCATAGTGCAGTGAAACTCCAAATCAACAACCCAGAATCTCTACACCATATGCAAATATATGGAGAATGGACTACATGACCCTAAACAAAAGCTAAGACATGGAATCAACCTAAATGTCCATCAACGGATAACTGGGTAAAGAAACTATGGGACATGTACTCTATGGAGCACTATACAGCAGTAAAAAATAATGAACATTTACAACAAAATGGAGGAAGCTGGAAAACATCATGCTGATTGAAATAAGCCAGTCCAAAAGGGACAAATATCATATGTTCTCCCTGATCGATGGCAACTAAATGAGCATCTAAAATGATACCCATTGATGTTATATGGACACTATGAGAGACAATGATATGATCAGCCCTTGTCTAGACTGTTGAGGAACAACTTACTATTTTATTCCTTTTAGTATTTGTTGTTGTTGTTGTTGCTCTATTTGTTCTACATAAGACCACTGGTTGAACTCTGTAATCAATGCACAATCATTCTTAGGCATTTAAAATAAACAGAAAAGTGATCTCTGTTAAACATAGGAGTGGGAATAAGAGAGGGAGGAGATATATAGGTTGGCACAAGCTCACTCGGACTTACCTCCAATGGTAGAACTAGAAATGTGCCAGGGGATTTCAACTCAATCTTACCAAGGAGTCAGGTACCAATGTCAGCGCACTTGGTAAATTGATAAGTATAAATACACAACCGATCAAAAAGATAGGGTATGTGTTGAAGAGATTTCACAAATAAGACCAGTGTAAGCAAATAATGAAGGATAGAATTAAAAGGGAGAGAATGATCCTGCAGGGGAAGCAGGACACACAGCAGACTCATAGAATGGCAAATGCCCAAAACAGCACTCCTGCCTCAGAATCAACCCTTGAGACATTCGGATCTGGCTAAAAGGTCCATGAGAGTCTCACAGGCATGGAAAGCCATGACACAGTGGCAAAAAACAATCTAAATGAAAGATGCTGGTGAACAAGACCCCAGCAGAAGGAACAGGCCATCAAGGAGAGAGGCACCTTTCTCTGAAGGGAGGAAGGAACCTCCACTGTGATATGGTCATGACTAAACAAGTTCAGAGTCGGTGAACTCAAGGGGCTTCCATAGCCTAGACAGCTCATAGCAAGAGTCTCGGGTGATTGCTGACATAATAAATAAGAGTGCCAATTGTTAAATCAACAACAGGAGTCACTGGGTACATGCTCCCTATGTAGGTTTTCTGTCTTTAATGTGTTTTACTATGAAACTTAAAAACACTACTAGTCGAACAATACCCTATACCTTGTGCGGTTGTGTGAGTGCAGCCTGTTGAAATCCTTGCTTAGTATATACTAAGTTGATCTTCTGTATATGAAGGTAATTGAAAATGAAACTTGATGAAGGGTGGGATGGGAGAGGGAGTGGGAGAGGGGAGCGCCACGGGAGGGAGGGAGGTTGTGGGGGGGAAGCCACAACAATACAAAAGTTGCACTTTGTAAATTCACATTTATTAAATAAAAAAATAATAACTATATAACAAACAAAAAAAAAGAAAAAAAGAACTTACTACTTTGCCCTTTTAGTATTTTTTATGTTCTACTTAAAACTATTGTTTGAACTCTGTAATTAATACACAATTATTCTTAAGTGTTTAATTAATGGTATAACTAGTACTCAAATAGTATTTTACACTTTGTGTTTCTGTGTGGGTGCAAACTGTTGAAATCTTTACTTAATATATGCTAAATTGATCTTCTGTATATAAAGATAATTGAAAATTAATCTTGATGTGAATAGGAGAGGAGAGGGGGTGGGAGAGGGGAGTGTTGTGGGTGGGAGGGAAGTTATGGGGGGAAGCTATTGTAATCCATAAACTATACTTTGGAAATTTATGTTTATTAAATATTTTTTTTTAAAAAAGAAAGTGGAGTAGCCAGGACCAGCTCAAACCAGTGCCCACATGGGAATCTGGCATTGTAGGGGGTAGCTTTATCCACTGTGTCATAGTGCCAGTGCTCATGTGGGATGCCAGTGTTTAAGGGGGTGGGCTGTGTGGGGTGTCGCAATACAGGGTGTGGCTTTATCTGCTCTGCCATGGTGCCAGCCCATGATGCTCTTTCTAAAAGCCTCTGCTTAACCCCAAGCCAATTTTCTGTGCTTTGTTACATAAGTTTCCTAGTTTAGGTTTTGTATTTAGATCTATGTTCCATGGGGATCTTTTGCATAATCGTACTGCTGACACCTGTCATTCAGTTTTGTTTTCCTTTTCCATTTGCAAGCATCTACACTTCAAGAGCTGCAGGAATGACACAAGGACACTGTGCACCCTCCCCACAGAGCCACCTGTAGCCAACACTGGAGACACCAGCTTTTCCTTCCCCCTTCTACACACACAGGAGATTCTTCAAGTCCTGCAGGCCTTACTTTATTGTCTGTGTCATACACTGGTACAACTAAGGTTTAATTGGAAAAAAAGGGTCCTTCTGCTTTGTAATGAAAGAAGTTGCCAGAATGTAAGCCCTGATCTAAGGTGGCAAACCTCCCTGCTGAAAGCAGGAATCATCCCTCTGAGGATCTAACTGTTCTTAAAACCATCTTGGGGAGTAAAAAAAGAGTGGCAAAACTGTAACAAAAAACAGGTTACTACAAAAATAAACCCTACAGGCTGGCATTTGTTAGCGCAAGACCCCTCACAGGATGCCCACATTCCATGCCTGCGTGCTGGGGTCCAAGTCCAAGCTCTGCTTCTGGATCCAGCTTCCTGCTGATGCACATCCTGGGAAGCAATGGTGATGGCTCAAGCACTTGGGCCCCTGCCACCCATGGGGGAGGCACCTATCTGGCCCAGCCCTGGTTGTCCCAGCCATTTGGGGATTGAGCCACCACTGGGTAGATTTGTCTGTGTCTGTTTCTGTTTTCCTCTGCCTTTCAAGTAAATGAAAATTTTTTTAAAAATAAAAATTGAAACCCATGAAATTTAAGTATTGCATTTTAAAAACTGACCAGTATCAATTTTATTAAAATCACCTTAATTCAGAAGTGCTTCTGGTCTGGTTTTCAACACATGTAAATCTGCCTGCAACAAACAGAAAGGCTACATTTGCATTGCATTCAGGTATTGATGAACTACTTCATGTTGCCACACTTGATCTTAGCCAAAAGGCTGAGAAGCGATAAAATACTTCACTTTGCTAATACTTCACACTTTAATTGAGAGCACTCAGAGCTACCCTTCCCCTACTACTATATATTCTCCCAACTGCTTTACTTAGTACTATTATAGTATTTTATTTTTCAGTGTGGAAAAAATGGTATCAACCTCTTATTTTTTTACATTTTTAAGTTTTTATTCAATGAATGCATTTTTTTCATAGATTCAACTTTAGAATACAGTGGTTCTTTCCACCATATCCACCCTTCCATCCCAATTCTTATCCCATCCCCCTCTCTCATTTCATTTTTAGTTTGATTTTTTATACAGAGGACATACTCCATGTCAAGCATACATTTCAACAGTTTTCACCCATGAACACACACAATATATAGAGTACAGTTTGAGAACAGGATTTGCAGACAATTCTCATAGTACAAATCATTAAGGACAGAGGTCCCACATGGGGAATAAGTGCACAGTGACTTCTGTTGTTCCTTTAACAATTAACACACCTACTTTTGACATAAGTGATCACCAAAGGCTTTTGCCATGGGCTGCCAAAGCTATGGACGCCTTTTGTTACCATAGACTCCATTGTATTTGGACACAGCCATAAGCAAATGGATGTTCACTCCTCCCTTCAGAGAAGAGTGCATCCTTCTCTGATGGCCCTTTCTTTCCAGAGATCCTCCATGTAGGATATATTTTGTGACAGAATCTTAGCTTTCCATGCCTGAAAGGCTCTGACAGGCCTTTCAGCCAGACCAGGAAGCCTTAGGGCAGCATCAACCTCTTTCTTGAATTAATGGAAAAGCATGAAAGTAGAGGATAGAATCCTGTTACTAGAAGGGGCCAGTGCTATGGATGCCAGTTGAAGGCCCAGCTGCTCCACTTCCAATCTAGCTATGTCCCTGGATGGTAGTGGAGGATGGCCCAAATCCTTGGGCCCCTATTCCCATGTGGGAGACCCAGAAGAAGCTCCTAGCTCCTGGCTTCAGATAGGCCCAGCTCCGGCCATTACAGCCAATTGGGGAGTGAACCAGTGGACAGAAGACCTCTCTCTCTCTCTCTCTCTCTCTCTCTCTCTCTCTCTCTCTCTCTCTCTCCCTGCCTCTCCTTCTCTCTCTCTGTAACTCTTTCAAATAATTAAATAAATCTTAATAGCTCACACTCACATATTCACACCAAGCCAAGAGTGCCTCAGTGAGAAAATGTATTCTCAGCATTTACCTAACAAAGTGGCTTAATCTTGAGATTATGTCGCTGGCATACAAGCAAGCACATGCTCTCCTGGTGCTCCCTGGGCCAGGAAGGAGGAAAGCTTGACACGTCATCGGTGCACTGACCACAGAATTACCATGAGGTGGGGGTTCTTCTCCTGGCTATGCCACTGGACACAGGGCCTCAGCATCTACTGGCCAGAAGTGGACAAATGAAATGCCACACACACAGGGACACTGCTCAGAAATACAAGGGGTGAAGTATGGACATGCTACAGAGACAGAATGCAGGCGTGGTGCCCATGATGAGTGACAGGTTAATGGGTACAGGGCTTCCTTTGTGAGACCTGAGCCTGGATCAAGGTGTAACTATTTTAATTAGGCCTCCATCTTGTAACTTGGGCCTGACCAGGCCCTGAACTCTGAGCCAGAAGCTCCTAAAAGTAAATAAATGAAATCCCCTTGCAATAAACTCTCCTAGCAACAGCCAATTAACAGATAACAGAGAAATACCTAGAGTTCCTGGTGTCTTCCCAGGGCAGATAAGGTGATTGTTAGCTACCTGAGACCCTGCAGTTCGGCACGTACACCCCATCAGCTCAGATCCTATGCTTTGGCCAATCAATTCAAAAGGCATCAACCCCAAAACCATCCAACCACCTTTAGTAGGTCCGTTCCTCCCACTGGATGCACTAATCAATTCTAGGAGATGTCCTTTGAATTTCCTGTGGGATGAGATGATTTGCTAAATGGTACCATGATGTATAGAATGTCTCTGAAAACTATAAAAACCCTGTTAACTGAAAGGTAGAGGCTCTCAATTAAGACTGCTGTGTCCGTGTTGATTGAGAGACCAGGCCCGGCCTGCAATAAAATTCTCGTGTCCTTTACAGTGGTATCGGCTCCTTTGTGGTCTTTGGGGACAACTGAAATGGGCATAACACCTTTTGGTGAAAGGAATCAGTCAGAGGTGGCAGCTGCAGAATACTGTGAATATGTAAGTACCATGGAATGGGTCACTTAAAGGTGTTTAACTTAATGTTGCATCGATTTCACCTGAGGAAAAAAAAGGCTTCAGTGAGTGTGGGCCCTGCTGGCTAAGGCTCCGCCGGGGAACCTGCACCACATCCCAGGGCCAGGGCTGGATGCTCAGCTCAGCTCCTGCCCCAGCTTCCCATGTGCCTAGGCAGCAGCGAAGGCTGAATTGGCCAGGTTCCTGCCACACACACAGGAGATGTGGATAGACCTCCCTGCTCCCAACTTCAGCATCCCAACTGTCAGAAGCATGGCGGGTGCCCAGTGCTGAGAGTGCTCCCTCCTCAAATAATAGATTTTTTTAAGTAGAGGCTATGAAAACAAAGCTGGAAAATGCAGAGTTAATCTGCAAATGTAAACTACCCCTCCCCCAGGGAAGGCCCCACACATGCTAGGCAGCAGCATCCCATGGGGGCTGTCTGCTGTGGGGGGCTGCCTGTCCTCTCCAGGGTAGGGGTGCTGGGGGGATTGCCTGTCCTCTCACTCTCTGGGGTGGGAGTGCTTGGAGGGCTGGTGTCCTGTCACTCTCTGGGCTGGGGGTGCTGGGAGGACTGCCTGTCCTGTTGCTTTCTGGGGAGGGGGTGCTGGGAGGACTGTCTGTTGCAGACTCTCTGCAGGGTTCTGTCAGCAGCAAACACAGCCCCTTCTCCAGCTGTAATAGCCACCAGATATCCCCCTAGGGGGCAATGATGGCCACAGTTAGGAATGCCTGGTTTAAGGTGATCATAATTATCCTGATAAATCCTCCATACAGCAATGCTTCAAGGTGAGACACAGGTTAAGCCACCACCTGCAATGCTTGCATCTCATATGGATGGCAGTTTAAATCCCAATGGCACCATTTGCAATTCAAATCCCTGCTAATGTTCCAGGAAAGCAATGAATGATGGCCCATGTCCTTGGGTGGGAGACCCAGATAAAACTCCTGGCTCTTGACTTTGATCTGGCTCAGTCCTGGCCATTGTGACTATTTGGGGAGTGAACCAACAGATGATTCTCATCCTTATCCTCATCCTCATTCTCATTTTCTCATTTTATCAATCTATCATATATCGATCTCTCTGTTTCACTTTGTAACTCTGCTTTCAAATAAACCAATAAATATTTTTAAAAGAACATGTATCTGATTCTGTTCTCTGCACATCCCTGGTTCTGCCCATGAATCCCATTCGGCCTCCAAAATGCTATTAAGAGCCACACTATTTTAGCAATTCATACACAAAAATATCTCATTTAGTAATTTGTTTTCTTTTTTAGCACTAGGTAACTCCTATCACTGCAAAATGCTGAGTGTTTATTTCCAGGTTGGTACCAAACCACTTCACTATATCATCCTTAAGACCAATACTTAGAATTTCAGGCTTCCTATCCCACAAAAATTTAGATAGCTCTTAAGTTCCAATTTGAATCATGTAACAAGTATGTCATGGTTATAGCCTCAAAAAACATGGAGACAAATTTGCTATCAGGTTTGATAGCTCTGATGTCTTTAATGATGACAATTTTATATTATCACATATTCATTTTCCCCCTTTTAATTAAAAATCTTCCAAAGCTGCTACATCACAATGTAAAATGATCTGAGAAATAAATGGCTCACTGGAGGTGTGCTCGTTTGCTTTGCCTTTGGAAACATGTATTGGGCTCTAGGAAGAGAAGATGGATGGAGGTGTGAGATAACTCATCTCATTTGCTTCTAGACTCTAGGAGCTAGGTCATGATAGAAAGGAACACAGAATACCAGATATATGTGTTAAAGAAACAAAGCAAATCATCTTCCAAGGGCCAAGGAAGGACTCCTTGAAAAGCACTAACAATTACACTGATTAGCAATGGTTAAGCACGTAGTGATCCTTATGTTAATGGAAACATTCATTTCCTACTTATTTTGTGAAAAATGTTGCTGCCAAGAAGTGATTTATTATTTTAAGAATGATTGCTCAACCGAAGGGGAAACCTGTTGAAGTGAAATGAACACTATAAGGAACAATGACCTGATCAGCTCTTGTCCTGACTGTTGTTGTACAATGTAATACTTTATCCTTTTTAGTATTTTTGTTGTTGTTGTTCTATTACTAGTGGGTGAACTCTGTAATTAACACACAATTATTCTTAGGTGTTTAAATTTTAACTGAAAAGTGATCCCTGTTAAATATAAGAGTGGGAATAAGAGACAGAGGAGATGTACAATTTGGGACATGCTCAATTGGACTTGCCCCAGATGGTGGAGTTGGAAATGTGCCAGGGGATTCCAATTCAATCCCATCAAGGTGGCATGCACCAATGCCATCTCACTAGTCCAGTTGATCAATTTCAGTTCACAATTGATCATATTGATAGGTCTAAGAGTCAAAGAGATCACACAAACAAGTCTAGTGTCTGCTAATATTAACTGATAGAATCAAAAAGGGAGAGAATGATCCAACATGGGAAGCGGGATACACAGCAGACTCATAGAATGGCAGATGTCCTAAACAGCACTCTGGCTTCAGAATCAGCCCTTAAGACATTCAGATCTGGCTGAAGAGCCCATGAGAGTATTGTTGGCATGGAAAGCCAAGATACTCCAGGAAAAAAAAAAAAAAAAACCTAAATGAAAGACCTTTGTGAGTGAGATCCCAGTGGAAAGAACAGGGCCATCAAAGAAGGAGGTACCTTTCTCTGAAGGGAGGAGAGAACTTCCACTTTGACTATGACCCTGTCGGAATAAGATCAAAGTCGGTGAACCCTAAAGGCTTCCATAGCCTTGGTAACTCATGACTAGAGCCTACAGAGATTACTGATGCCATAAACAAGAGTGTCAAATTGTTAAGTCAACAACAGGAGTCACTGTGTACTTACATCCCATGTGAGATCTGTCCTTAATGTGTTGTCCAATGTGAAGTGATGCTATAACTAGTACTAAAACAGTCTTTTTACACTTTGTGTTTCTGTGTGGGTGCCAACTGATGAAATCTTTACTTAGTATATACTAAATCGATCTTCTGTATATAAAGATAATTGAAAATGAAAAAAATACCTGGTGTTAAATAGGAAATTGCATAGAAAATTAATTAATTTTTAAAAAATATATCACGTGGGATCTCTGTATTTTTTTGACAGGCAGAGTGGACAGTAGAGAGATACAGAGAGAAAGCTCTTCCTTTTTGCTGTCGGTTCACCCTACAATGGCCACCGCGGTAGGCGTGCTGTGGCAGGTGCACCGCGCAGATCCGATGGCAGGAGGCAGGTGCTTCTCCTGGTCTCCCATGCGGGTGCAGGGCCCAAGCACTTGGGCCATCTTCCACTGCACTCCCTGGCCACAGCAGAGAGCTGGCCTGGAAGAGGGGCAACCGGGACAGGATTGGTGCCCCGAGCAGGACTAGAACCTTGTGTGCCGGCGCCGCAAGGCAGAGGATTAGCCTATTGAGCCGGGGCACTGGCTGGGATCTCTGTCTTTAATGTGCTGTACACTGTTATTTAATGCTATAACTGGTACTCCAAGAGTGTTTTTTCACTTTGTGTTGCATGTGAGGGCAAACTGTTGAAATCTTTGCTTGATATGTGCTAAACTGATCTTCTGTATATAAAGAGAATTGAAAATGAATCTTGATGTGAATGGAAGGGGAGAGGGAGTGGGAAAGGGGAGGGTTGTGGGTGGGAGGGAAGTTGTGTGTGGGAGAAGCCATTGTAATCCATAAGCTGTACTTTGGAAATTTATATTCATTAAATAAAATTTAAAAAAGAGAATGATTGCTCAAATAAGTTGCCATATAGCACAGAATAAACAATAATGTTGTCACTAAAATCTATGCTACAGAAAAGTACTTGGGTGATGTTCACTATTTTTCTATTACTACAGATGCACTGCACAAGACTTCTGATTCAACTTGCTGCAATGCACACCCCGGGAGGCAACAGCTGATGGCTCAAGTGCTTGGACCCATCCCACTCATAGGGAGACCTGAATGGACTTCCTAGCTCCTGCCTTAAACCTAGCTAAACCAGAGCTGTTGGTAAAGTTTTGAGGAGTGAAACAGTAGCTGGATGATCTCTTTCCCTTTGCATTTTAGCATTTCAAGTGAACAATTAATAAGACATAAGAACTAATCCTGAATGATCGGGAGGAGTGGCAAGATGGTGGAATAGGAAGGGAGCACACTATTACTCCGGGGGAGAGACAGGTTAATAAAAGTGGAGATACTGCAGGGTCAAGGAAGAGTATGGGAAGAAACAGCAGAGGAAACTCTTCCGGAACTAGTGATTCATAGTGGACCTGCGTGGAGAGCGTGGGAGCCCAAGTTCGGAACACCAGTGGCAGACTCAACACACCAGCGCTGGATCGCAAGGTGAGCCGAATTTCAATAGCCTGAAACACCAGCGGGCAAGCGAAAAGAGGAGACTAGAGGGAACGAGGCTTGAAACTCTGTGGGGAAAAGTTCACCAGGCTAACTAGAAAAGAGAGAGGAAAGAAAAAAAAAAGTGACCGATACGGACATGATTTTCTCTCTCTCCGCTCACCTCTCAAAGGTGAGCAAGACAAAGAGCAGGCACCATTTTGGACATACGTCATAAGCAGGGCGACCTCAGGTCTGCACCAGCCCTGAGCCTAGCAGAAAAACCTGACTCTGGGGGGAGGGGTGAAATAATAGGAGATTAGCATCTAACTTGGCAACCCAGTGGGAGACTGCAGGAGAATTGGAGCCCACACTGAGGGCAGCAGAGATTCCCTGTGTGGTCCTTGGGAAAGAGCTTCCAATCTCTGGCTCCTGTGGCTATATCATTTGCCTAACTACCTCCAATTACATTCAGCTGTGCGGAATTACTTCCCTTTTGAATCAAAAAAAGAAAGAATGAAAGAGAGATTTACCACACCTAACATGGGAGTGTCATCTTTGACACACCCTCAACCCTGAGGAACCAAACACAGCTCTCAGGCCACACTCATCTCAAGCCTCTAAGGCTCCACCGAAAGCAGACAGTCCACTTAATATAGAGCCATAGTGTAACAAGAAAAAACACCACAGTGAAGAAACCAAATATCTCCAACATGCCAAACAACAAACGCAAAAACTGAGGTAACAAGAACAAGGAAGACACTATGACGCCCCCAAATGAAACAGACACCCCAATTCAAGATTATGAAGATGATGAGATAGAAGAAATGCAAGAAGCAGATCTCAAAAATTGATAAGAACATTAAGAAGTTCTCAAAAACAAATTCTTGAACTACAGAAATCCTTAATGGACAAGATAGAAAATCTCTCTCGTGAAAATGAAATATTAAGGAGGAATCAAAATGAAATGAAACAACCAGTAGAACAAGAAACTGTGATAGTGACAAGAAACCACAATGAAATGAAGAACTCAGTAGATCAAATGACAAACACATTAGAGAGCCTTAAAAACAGAATGGGTGAAGCAGAAGAGAGAATATAAGACTTAGAAGGCAGAGAGCAGGAAAGGAAACAGGCAAACCAAAGAAAAGAAGAAGAAATTAGAAATCTAAAAAATATTGTTGGGAATCCACAGGATACTATTAAAAAACCTAACATTCGGATTCTAAGAGTTCCTGAAGGCATGGAGAGGGAGAAAGGATTAGAAGGCATTTTCAGTGAGATACTAGCAGAAAATTTCCCAGGTTTGGAGAAGGACAGAGGCATCTTAGTACAGGAAGCTCATAGAACCCCTAATAAACATGACCAAAAGAGATCCTCACCACGACATGTTGTAATCAAACTCACCACAGTGAAACATAAAGAAAAGATTCTAAAATGTGCAAGAGAGAAACATCAGGTTACTCTTAGAGGATCTCCAATTAGACTCACAGCAGACTTCTCCTCAGAAACCCTAAAAGCTAGAAGGGAATGGCGAGGCATAGCCCAGGTGCTAAGAGAGAAAAACTGCCAGCCCAAAATATTATATCCTGCAAAGCTCTCATTTGTGAATGAAGGTGAAATTAAGACTTTTCATAACAAACAGAAACTGAAAGAATTTGTTGCCACTCATCCTGCCCTGCAAAAGATGCTTAAAGATGTGTTACACACAGAAACACAGAAACATGGTCACCAATGTGAAAGAAGGTAAAGGAAGGAAACCTCACAGCAAAAGATCACAGGAAGCTCAATTTCTCTTTGACATAGAATTAAACTCTGATGCTCTATTAAAGCAATGTGTTAAAGTAATCTGTTATGTTCTCTTGATGTCTGTTAAATTCTAATTGTTCAAAAAGAGCTGCATTTTTATTAAGAGCTATGGGTTATTTAAATATGTGCTTATTTTCAAAGATTTGAATAATCACCTGTAACAATGATCAAATTTGATCTATGTTATGTCATGATTTTTTTTTAAAGATTTATTTATTTTTCACAGGCAGAGTGGATAGTGAGAGAGAGACAGAGAGGAAGGTCTTCCTTTTGCCATTGGTTCACCCTCTAATGGCCGCTGCGGCCGGCGCATCGCTGATCCGAAGCCAGGAGCCAGGTGCTTCTCCTGGTCTCCCATGCGGGTGCAGGGCCCAAGCACTTGGGCCATCCTCCACTGCCTTCCCGGGCCATAGCAGAGAGCTGGCCTGGAAGAGGGGCAACCGGGACATAGTCCGGCGCCCCAACCGGGACTAGAACCCGGTGTGCCGGTGCTGCAAGGCGGAGGATTAGCCTGTTAAGCCACGGCACCGGCCTGTTATGTCATGATTTTAAGGAATCTTAGTTCAACCAGATATTTTGGATTTTGAGCCTTCTTGGCATTCTTGACAGGCATTCAAAAAATCAAAGTTTCAAACAATCTGGTCTCTAAAATTTCCAGTAAATCCTGGACTTTGGTTTTTCCAGTTTGGGCCCAACTGAAAAAATTGAAGGACCTATGTCTCTCATCTTATAGAGACACCAACTAATCAGGCTATTTGGATTATATTAGAAGTACTGTCAAGATGTGATGTGGTACCAAACTTTAAGTTTCTATAATGGAAAATGCTATTAATACAAATGTTTGAGAATTAAAAAGTCTAATGATCTTGTGTTACTAGACATGATAGTTATCTTAATGAGAAAGCCCCAGAGCCCTAAAGGGTTAAATACTTGTAAAATCCTACAGGTGCTTTCAAAAATACTGTGAAGTAAGCAAGTGCCTCTTGTGGGTTGATGAGTTTATCATTTTAAACATGGTGACTTAAAGTCTTTTGTCATCCACAGTTATATATGATGTGCTGCTCATAAAACTAAAGCCTTGTTGGTTCTGTGTTTAGCTGTCCTCCTATAAGTTCCTATGGAATTTTTCCAGCCACTTCTATTGTATTCAGTACTTTGGGATGGCTCTGTAAACAGATGAAGCCAATAATGTATTAACAGTACCAACTGAGAGAAAGTATGGTTAACTGAGGTTACTAAAAACAAAAAGCAATTCAAATCAATTGGCAATCTACAAAAAGAGTTAACGATTTTTTTAACTTTTATTTAATGAATATAAATTTCCAATGTACAGCTTATGGATTACAATGTCTTCCCCCTCCCATAATTTCCCTCCCACCCGCAACCCATTGCTATATTGGTCTACTATGCTATGTTATATGTTTGTACATATTGTATGTCCACATGGGGAAATTTTATTAAGTGTTTTATTTTAAATGGCTTATAGATAAGATTGTCCATAAATTTAAGCTGCTAAAATCAATCAAAGATACATTTTAATTCATGTGACCTGAATCTGTGTATCATATGTTTTAAACTGGTTGGTAGAAAGAAACTGAAAACATTTTATATGGTTGTGCTTAAGTTTACTGGTTAAACAAACTACACCATGTTAGATATTTAAGAGGTGTTTTCAAATACATGATTCTACAAATTTATAGAAGGCATTGGACTTTCTGGTAAATGTTTTCTTAAGTTGTTATCTAATGGTTGAAACTGTTTGCTAAGTATTCATGTGATATTGTTATTGTCAGCAAGCAATCTAGGACTTGCTCCCTCATTTCTCTATTCTAAGCCCAACTTGTTCTTTCATTTCTCTATTCTCCTCAAGGTAGGAAACTAATTCTATTATGAAGGAATCTGTAGGATGCACAATTTAATCTTTAGACCTTATAAAAGAGATGGCTAACATTTTTCTGTAATAGCTTAGCCAAAATAAGAACTTAAATAATAATCTCATAGCTAGATTCACTTCGCCATCAGCAAAGTATACTTTAAATAGAAAAAACCTCCCTTTCAGACCAAAGGGAAAGAAAGTTTTAAAGTGAGAATATAATTTTCCTCATGGGCATTGTCTACCTTAGGAAAACTACTACAGAACATGCCTGTGACTATAGACTTGTAGTTCAGGCCACCGAAGATTAGAGATGGGACTTGGGCACTCCCTTGACTTGCATCCTCTGGTCTGCTTTAACACAAACCAGGAGGAAAAGAAAGCTAGGCATCAGAAGCAATGGGTGGGAGGCTTATTTATGGCTGATCTGCACAGAGATCTGCCCTCAAGGAGACCCAACAGGCCAGTCCACTGCAGTGGCTTTCAATGTGGTAAGCCTGGGCTTCAGCAGAAGTCAGCTTGTGAAGAGCCCTGGCAGCTCTGCCAAGAGTTGGATCACTGGAAATGGACCTGCCCTGGAGTCGAAGGATGCCCAGGTCAGAGCCACAGATCTTATTGGCTCTAAGCTGAAAAGCCCTTCACTCAGCCCAACTTCCAAAGTGACCACTGCAGCTGAGGGGATGGTCAAGTAGGGTCAGCAACATTGCAGGCAGAACTGTAAATTTCGTGTTAGAGATGCCACCTGCCTTTACCTGGCCAGCTCTCCTCCCAGGCCAGCCAAGTAATTAAAGTCAACAGAGTGCCTTCCCCTAGGAGGTTCACACCTCCCTTAGGATATACCCCATGTGAAGAGATAGATAGGTCTGGGCCTCTTAACTTACAAGGCCTAAAGCCCACCAGATTATTATCAAGCTATAATTGTAGCTTAGACAGCACCTTTCTTAGCTCCTCTAATAATGACGCTGTCCTTTGTTCTAGACCCTGTCTAGTGCACTTGGGCCTCATTCCTTCGTAACCATAACCTCTACCACCAATGGCTCTACTCCCAACCTGTGTGTACTGATGGTCCTCTTCCCCACTTAATGCTGTATAATTGTTCAAACCTGGTAAATGCCACTCTTAGGATCATTGGTTACTATCCTCACTCTGTCTTTTATGACCTTGTCTAAATATGATCAAAGTTGGCAAACTTGGAAGGCTTCCATAGCCTTGGCAACTCATGATGAGAGCCTAGGGTGGTTACTGGCGCCATAAACTAGAGTGTCAATTTGTTGGGTCACCAACAGGAGCCACTATGCACTTGCTCCTCATGTGGGATCTCTGTCCTTAATGTGCTGTACATTTTGATTTAATGCTATAACTAGTACTCAAACAGTATGTTTCACTTTGTGTTTCTATGTGGGTGCAAACTGTTGAAATCTTTATACTAAATTGATTTTCTGTATATAAAGAGAATTGAAAATGAATCTTGATGCAAATGGAAGGGGAGAGGGAGCGGGAGAGGGGAGGGTCACAGGTGGGTGGGAAGTTATGGGAGTGGGAAGCCATTGTAATCCATAAGCTGTACACTGGAAATTTATATTCATTAAATAAAAGTTAAAAAAAATTAAAAAAAGAAACAAACAAAAAGAACTAATCCTGATAAAAAATCATAGCAAATATGACACATACTATACCAATTATATCAATAATCATTTTAAATGTACATTATTTAAATTGCCAATTAAAAGATAGAGACTTATATAGAAAAATTTAAATCAAGATGCAATTTTGTGCTGTCTATAGCCTCACCATTGAAATGTAAAGACACATGGAGGGAATTTGAAATTATTTTGGTCAAAGGAGAACATATTTCATTTGCATACTAGGAATAAGTTCAAGAGGTCTGTTGTATACCATGATGGCAATAGTTAATTATAACATGGCTTATTATAAGAATGATTAAGACAAGTGTAAATATTTTCACTATGTAAAACAAGTATATGATCGCTGGGTTTTCAAATGAAAAGACAAGACTTGGGAGCCTCCATCAGAAGAGCAATGAGGATGGCTCTTAGCCAGCACTTTTTATTGGGGGGAACACAAAGAGTGCATGGGACCCCAAACACATAGGCCGAGTAGAATTTTAACAAGCATACATCATTAGAAAGGAGATACCAGGTTATTAGTGCTCCATTCTCCATGACCAGGACATTTATCATAATCACAATCAATCAACTTGATTACTATCAAAGGTTCTGCGAACCAGCATTCTTTCATTATGCACCCTGTTAATGACTGCCCTTCTGCATACTGCTACCGCAATGCATCAGGAGGGTATCCTCTTACCCAGCTTGCATGAGCAGACACATTTCTGCCAACATTCCCTATTCCAGGGGGCTGTGGCCCCTCTCAAAACACTTAGGCAGTATCCTCTATATATGGTATAATACATGTGATAAATTTCTTGATTTATATATCTCCAAACATCATCTTATGTGCTAAGTACCTTACATTTTTTGCAAACTTAAGATACATATATATGGATTTCAAAAGTTAAATAAATTTAAGATATAGATTGATTAATTTAAAAAATGTGCAGAAACACAGTCCATTATAACATCAGCACAATGAAGTCTGGAAAAGTAATATGCATTTTAGGTTAATTGGGATTTATGTCACAAAAATTACCAGGGTTTCATAGTGAGAGGAGCAGGCATTTTTCTAAGGAGATAGTACAATGCTTCATATCAGTGTTCCAAGATATAGCATCAAATTATGTAAGAAAATAAGCTTACAAAACTGCAAGGATTGATCAGTGTTAGTCAGTATAGATAAAGAGAATGGTATAAACACCCAACCACGGGTAATGAGTAGTTATCAATATGTCATTGTGCAGATATATCAGCTAGTACTAAATGGAGAAAATAAAGTCACCCCAAGTAGTGGAAAAATCACAAAAATCAGTAAATATGAATGAAAAGATAGATAATCCACCCATACTATCAATATTTCCTACAGAATCAGAGTTTACTCACAATCTATAACCTGACAAGATTTCCACAATTAAAAAAAAAAAGTCAAAGAATTAGCACATGAGGAACACAAAGCAAAAGAGATACTGTCACAAATATCAAACATAAAGCAAGCAAACTCATGGTTTAGAGAAACAGAATGCAAGCAATCAAAAGCATCAAAAAGAACCACATCTTGGTCCTCTGTGGTGGCAGGAGTAGAAGGGATTGGGAAAACACTTGGACTGAACAAGACCTATTTATTATCCTCAGTATTGACTCTATGAATGTTAACATACTTATTCAAATTTAGCAGAAAACAAATATGTCAACAGTTCTCTTTCCTTTCATTGGATACTATTAAGGTTCAATGTATATTCTTGCATTGAACCTTAAGATTATCAAATGAAAGGAAAGAGAACTGAAATCATGGCACACAATTTCTAAGTAACTAGGCAAAGTGTAATTCAAAGGCAACAAGTTTCTAACAAGACATGAAAAAAAATGCCGCGGACCGGCTCTCGCGGAGTCACCAGACCCGAGGGAGAACGAGGGGCGAAAGCACAGGAGAAACAGGAATCGGCGGGGAAATGACAGACAGACACGCACACTTCTTTGAGTATGCTGTTGCTGCAGTTGTCTGCCTGCAGTTTATTGGCGGGAAAACCAGAGCTTATATAGGGAAGCTTACATTGCTGAAGACAAAAGAAATTCCAAGATTACAAAAACTTGTTAAGGCTAATGGGGTTACATGATTAACTTTACAAGAGACACAGGGAGACATTGTGGTGATGATTTGTAGTCCTACTTTTAAGAAAAGGTAAAGGTCAGGTTACTAGTTAACCTCTCATTAGGAGAAAACCTGGGACAGGGGAGTTATCAGATGGTGGTGCTTGTTAGCCCAAGTCCCATATATCACCTATGTAAGATTGAATGTAGCTTTCTCATCCCCATGCTGCCTAAACCTGATAACCCAGAACCTAAATTACACCTCAGCTCTTTAAAGCTCACACCTTAGCTCTCTTTGTTTTATCTTGTTTAGGGTGTGTTGTTTCTTGTCAGTGTTTAATGCCTCCTCGTAAATTGCCCTAATGGCTGGTGGGCTAAAGTTTAAAGTGTTTTTTGTTGATTTTTGTGAAATGCTTATTGGCACTACTTGACTCCCTTGTTTCTAATCATGGTGCACTTGTCCTAACGCACTACGTGGCATAACTACTAAATACAAAATCACTATTAATGTTGAGACACATTGCCTTATTAACCAGCAGTAATTAGGTCTTTCACTTCTCATTACGTGCGTGAGCCGAAAGTCTTTTACAACCTTGGGCTGCACAGAAACTGCTCGAGGCTACGCTCCACAAAAGCTCTCACCTCGTCCCTGCAGTGTGGACCCCCCAACGCAACAAAAGTTTGCTACGCGGGTGTCACAACAGCTGTGGGCCCAGCAGTTCCCCCTTTTTTTAATTTTTAAGACGAAGTTTAAAGACCTCCTGCTGGACATCCTGTAATGAACTAAATAGAAGCTTTAAGATTCCAGGAAGAAAAAGAATTATTAGCAAAACTACCAATGCCACTATCCCTATATATATAAGGTAGTTTTTTCAAGTTATGGGGTTTAGGCTTCTGATTTTTGCTTTTAAGCTTGTAGCTATATTTTGTAAATCCCCTATTTGTAACCTAGATTGACTAACGGCAGCTATCTCCTTTTGCAAAGCATGTAAATCATGTGTAACTTCATTATCATGCCATACACCCTGTAAGTGTGCTTTTATTTTCTCCCAAGGTTTTGAAGTATTGTATGGTAGCGGAGTAACACAGATTGACTTAAAATTACTATGACAATGAGCAGAAAACATTGTTTGCAGATTAGAAACATCCTGTCCCAAAGCCAAGACTACTTCCTTTAACACATTTATTTTTGCTTCTAATTTTTGATCTATTGCTTCTTGTGTAATCAATGCCATGGTAATATTTTATTTAATGTATTGACATAGTGAGCAGTTTGAATTTCCTGAACTAAAGCAGTAGTTGCAATCGCAAAAGTAGTGATAATAGTTATTAGCGCAGTAATTCCTAAGATCAAGGCAGCAACAAAGCGTTTTGGATGTAAAAGCCCACTTAACAGATCTAATACTTGTAAAGCAGAATTATCATACCAATTCTCTTCTCCTAATTCAACAGGTAGCAGCACAAATGGCGGTCTACGCACCAACAATATGGTAGTAAAATCCTTAGGCTCAGCAGAAGTAATACAATTTGTCATTTTACATGCAGCACAAGTAATTTTATATGAGCGACCTTCTTTTGTTATTTTTACAGCTTCAGTTTGAGCTAACAAGATAGCACTAGGATAAGCTACACATGTTTTAACCACAATAGGCTGTGAAACAGTTTGATTGGGTTGTTTCTCTAACAACATATTTGTAGCAGCTGTTAAGCGAAATAAATCAGTATGTTTTTTAGTTACATTATCCTTTGTTGCAAACCAAGTAGGTTCTACAAAGCCAGGAGAAAACCATCGCCGTAAAGGTTTTCCCGGTTTAAGATAAGCATAATTATGAAATTTATTACTCTTTTCTTTTAAGTACTTTTTATAATTTTCATCCCCAGGATTTGAATTAGAAAAGTCCCAAATTGTTATGTCACCACCCTCAGGTTGATACCAAGCAGCAACAGAAAATCCACAAGATAACCAGGTTGGGAATTTAGTTAAAGACGATAACCACATCTTATCTGGGTTTTGATACTTTTTTACACATGGCGTGAGTGGCAGATCAATCTCTGAAACATGTGTAAAGCTGTCATTGAAATAAGGAGCCTGAGCCCCTAATGTTTGAATTTGTGTTTCCCAGACCCACCGTTTACTGGGATTGTCGTGGTCTGGACTGTCAGTTAGGAAAGTTTTATAGCTCATGGTGAGACAACCATTAAGAGCTTTTCCTTGCAGCATGAGACAAATTGGCAATGAGTCTGCTCTCCCTTCAAAGGAAATTATTGATGAGGTGGAGATTCTTGCTTTAGAGTCCTGCACGCCGCCTAACCGTAATGAATTATTTGTTAACACTTTTACAGGTTCCCTATCCAACCACCCCACAGGCTGTACAATGGGAAGATTAGGAACATAAGCCCAATATGAAGTCCCCTCAGTTTTTGGAGTTGAAATCAAGGCAAGAAAAGCCACAAAAAGATAAGAGGTTGTACGAGGCTTCTTTTGTTCAGCGAGAAATTTTTTTGCTTCCCGAGCTAGGTGACGGACCATTGTCCAAGTGATTTTCTGCCTCTGCTGGACTATTTTCAATTTTTTCATCTGATGTTCCATGCGTTTTTTTTTTGTTTCTTCCAGCGTCGCTGCTTGCGGCGCTGTGCCGGGGGCCTCCCTGATGAGCCTATCCAGGATCCAGACAGGAGAGTCGGCATCCTGTGGAAAAACACAAGCATAGCCTCTTCCCGAGGTGATTAGCACATCTGGACCTTTCCACATTCCTGTTAAGAGGTCTTTCCAGAGAACTTTGGGCAGGGGGGTCTTATAAACCTCCCTGTCCCAGTGTCGTAGGGCTGCTGTAAGGCCCTTTTCATCAGCATTTAAATGATTTAAAACAAACAATGAATGAGACAGTACATGATGAGGTGAAAAATAAGAATTTGCAGTTTGAAGACGTTCCAATTGTAATTTTAATGTTTGATGAGCTCTTTTAATGATTGCCTGTCCTTGAGGATTATAAGGAATTCCTGTAATATGAGTTATGTGCCACTGGGCACAAAAATTTGCAAATGCTTTAGAAATATAAGCTGGTCCATTATCAGTTTTTATTTGAGAAGGAATGCCCATAATTTGAAAACACTGAATTAAATGTTGAATAACATCTTTTACCACTTCTCCCGTTCTAGCAGAAGCATGCACAAAATGAGAAAAAGTGTCAACAGTCACATGCACATATCCTAACTTACCAAAAGAAGACACATGAGTTACATCCATCTGCCAAATAATGTTAGCTTTTAAACCTCGGGGATTTACACCCATCTTTGGAGGATGATGTACGGGGGGACAATGAGTACATTGTTTTACAATCTGTCTTGCCTGTTCTCTAGTAATAGAGAACATTTTTCGCAAAGAGGCTGCGTTTTGGTGATGAATGTTATGACTCTCTAACGCCTCTTGCACTGTGGCTACAATAGGTTGAGTGTGCATATCAGCAATAGTATTGCCTTCTGCTAAAGGACCTGGTAATTTACTATGGCCTCTTATATGTCCTATGTAAAATTTTGCCATTCTTTCCCTGATTAACTTTTGTAATTGTTTTAATAGAGTAAGAATGGGTGATTTTCCTGATAAGAGAGCTGTCTCTAGAGCCGGAAATAAATTAACCACATATTTAGAATCTGAATAAAGGTTAAATGGTTGTGAAAATTTTGTAAAGGCCAAAATGACTGCTTTTATTTCTGCCTGCTGGGCAGAGGTTTTTTCACCACTTTTAACATACACACCGTGCTCTTTAGAATAAACCACAGCACAACCTGAAGATGACCCATCTGTAAAAATATTTTGAGCTTTAGCTAAGGGTTGTGGCGAAAACCAGCCTGGAAATACCAATTTTACACTTCTTGCAAATTCTATAATAGGATGTTTTGGATAATGATATTTTATCTGCCCTTATAGTTTTGCAGCGCTATGACCCAATCTTCATTATTTTGCATTAGCTCCTCTACTTGATTTTTATTGTATGGTGTGACAATAGTGGCTGGCTCCTTGCCAAACAATTTTTTAGAGCGAGTTCTACCTTTGGTAATTAATAAAGCACATAAATAAGGATAATCTGCAAGCATTTTTGCCTGTGTATGAGGCAAGTGAAGCCACTCCAAAACTCCTTCCTGCCATAGGCAAGCTGTAGGCGTATAAGCTGTTGCAAATATTAACAGACTCCATGGCTTAGTATAATTTACCTGATGCACTCTTGCTTTTGATAATGCCTCTTTAACTAACTGTAAAGCCTGCAAAGCTTCCGGGGTCATAATTCTAAGTGACTTTGGATCTGAATCCCCATGCAAGATAGAATATAAGGGACTCAATTCCCCTGTGGTTATTTTTAAATGAGGTCTTAACCAATTAATGTCTCCTAACAACTTTTGATAATCATTTAATGTCTTTAGCCTATCCCTTCTTATTGTAATTTTCTGTGAAATAATATAATCATCCTTTATAATTTGACCCAAATAATTTAGAGGTCGATCTCTCTGCACTTTATCAGGAGCAATAACCAAGCCATGAGCAGTTAAAGTTTGAATAGTATCATACAACAAATTATCTAATATAGCAGAATTTTTATGAGCCAATAATATATCATCCATATAATGAATTATATATGCAGTAGCATATTTTTTTCTTTATAACTTGCATAGCCTTGTCTACAAATTTCTGACATAATGTAGGAGAATTTTTCATCCCTTGTGGTAAAGTGACCCACTGATACCTTCTATAAGGTTGCTTAAAATTTGATGATGGCACACTGAAAGCAAAATGCTCACAATCTGCAGGATCCAATTTTATGGTAAAGAAACAATCTTGTAGATCTATAATAATGACTTTCCATCCTTTAGGAACAGCAACCGGAGATGGCAGTCCAGGTTGCAGAGGACCCATGTCCTTCATAACTGTATTAACTGCTCTTAAATCTTGTAAGAGCCTCCATTTACCTGATTTTTTCTTTATAACAAATACTGGTGTATTCCAAGGACTTTTTGATTCTACTAAATGCCATTTTTCTAGTTGTTCTTGTACTAGCTGCTCAAGAGCCTGTATTTTTTCTTCCGTAAGGGGCCACTGACTCACCCACACAGGTTCTTGAGTCAGCCACTGAATTTTATCTGTAAAAAGATTTTCTGCAGTGGCCCCTATGAAAAATGCTGTTCATTTAAATTATCTGCTGTTACCAACCTAACTTCCATTGTGTCCAAGAAATCTCTTCCCCATAGTGTAAATGGTAAAGAGGGAAGAACATAAGGCTGTATATAACCTTCCTTACCTTCACAAGTCCATTTTAACATTGCTGAACTTTGCAGGACACCATTAGCTGTCCCCAAGCCCAATAATGAGGAACCTGTCCGTTGCACTGGCCAAGCTGAAGGCCAATCCGAGGAAGCTATACATGTTCTATCTGCTCCGGTGTCAAGGAGCCCTTTAAATTTTCTGCCATTGAGAGACACGACTTTAAATGGACGCTGGCCAAGATCTTGCATTAAAAATACACCCTCATCAGTGCTACCAAACTGGCCTTGGCCCCTGCTTCCTTGTAAAATTTTGTTTGGCAGGTTTATATAAGGTAATAATAATAATTGAGCTATTCTTTGCCCTTTGTGAATTTGGACTGTTTCCTTTAGAGGTCGAATCATGATTTTTATATTTGCTTCTGTGTCTGCATCCAAAACACCAGGAAGCACTTCAAAATTTTTTGCATAATTTGAACTTCTGCCAATTATTAATCCGACTGTCTGCGGCAACAAAGTTCCTTTTACATTAGTGGGCACTAAAGTTACTCCGTCCCACTTAGACACTATAATGTCTTTTGAGCTAGCCAAATCCAGCCCTGCACTACCCGGTGTTGCCCTAGGCAAATCATGCACCGTAAATTCCGGGGCTTTAGGATCTAATTGATGTTTCTGCCCTGCTGACTCCTCTCCCTTTGGAGTGGGGCTAGGAGACTGCCCCTCATCTAGTTTTTTGCTTCCTCCTGTTTCTCTTTTTCCTTATTTAAAGGAGTCCCATCTTTATGGAACTTGGATTTACACTCATTTTTCCAATGTTTTCCCTTCTTACACCGAGGACACAGCCCCGGCGGCTCTTGCTTCTTTGAGCCTTCTTTTGGGTGTTTGCATTCCCTCTGCATATGCCCTGGTTGGCCACAATTATAGCAAACATCCATGGATGATGATTTGGCGCCTGCTCCGTATGTTTTCTTAACATATGCACTAAACTTCTGACCTTTCATAGCTGCAGCATAGGCCATTCCCTGGACTATAGCTGGTGAGGCATCTAAACATGCTTTTACATAATCTTGAATAGTTCCTGTCTTTCTAATAGGCCGAATTAAATCCTGACAGAAAAGAATTAGCATTTTTTGTAGCATGACAACTAGCATCTTTTCATTCTTTGACAATGAATGCCCCATAGTTTCCAAGATTATTTACTCTTAACCGGTGAACCTTTACCGGCAGGTCTGCAGTACCCTGGTAAAAGCCGTTCCTAATTCTGAAGAAAAAAAAAAGATTACCTGTCCTTCACGTCCCTGTTCGGGCACCACCTGCCGCGGACCGGCTCTCGCGGAGTCACCAGACCCGAGGGAGAACGAGGGGCGAAAGCACAGGAGAAACAGGAATCGGCGGGGAAATGACAGACAGACACGCACACTTCTTTGAGTATGCTGTTGCTGCAGTTGTCTGCCTGCAGTTTATTGGCGGGAAAACCAGAGCTTATATAGGGAAGCTTACATTGCTGAAGACAAAAGAAATTCCAAGATTACAAAAACTTGTTAAGGCTAATGGGGTTACATGATTAACTTTACAAGAGACACAGGGAGACATTGTGGTGATGATTTGTAGTCCTACTTTTAAGAAAAGGTAAAGGTCAGGTTACTAGTTAACCTCTCATTAGGAGAAAACCTGGGACAGGGGAGTTATCAGATGGTGGTGCTTGTTAGCCCAAGTCCCATATATCACCTATGTAAGATTGAATGTAGCTTTCTCATCCCCATGCTGCCTAAACCTGATAACCCAGAACCTAAATTACACCTCAGCTCTTTAAAGCTCACACCTTAGCTCTCTTTGTTTTATCTTGTTTAGGGTGTGTTGTTTCTTGTCAGTGTTTAATGCCTCCTCGTAAATTGCCCTAATGGCTGGTGGGCTAAAGTTTAAAGTGTTTTTTGTTGATTTTTGTGAAATGCTTATTGGCACTACTTGACTCCCTTGTTTCTAATCATGGTGCACTTGTCCTAACGCACTACGTGGCATAACTACTAAATACAAAATCACTATTAATGTTGAGACACATTGCCTTATTAACCAGCAGTAATTAGGTCTTTCACTTCTCATTACGTGCGTGAGCCGAAAGTCTTTTACAACCTTGGGCTGCACAGAAACTGCTCGAGGCTACGCTCCACAAAAGCTCTCACCTCGTCCCTGCAGCGTGGACCCCCCAACGCAACAAAAGTTTGCTACGCGGGTGTCACAACAGCTGTGGGCCCAGCAAAAAAACAGCTCTGGGAAGCAGATGAATTTTTTAAAGATTCTATTTATTTATTTGACAGGCAGAGTTACAGACAGTGAGAGAGAGACACAGAGAGAAAGGCCTTCCTTCTGTTGGCTCACTCCCCAAATGGCTGCAATGGCCTGAACTGCACCAATCTGAAGCCAGGAGACAGGAGCCTCCTTTAGGTCTCCCATATGGGTGCAGGGGCGCAAGCACCTGGGCCATCCTCCACTGCTATCCCAGGCCACAATAGAGAGCTGGACTGGAAGAGGAGCAACCAGGACTAGAACCAGTGCCTATATGGGATGTTGGTGCCACAGGTGGAGGATTAACCTAGTGGGCCATGGCACCATCCCCAGAAGCAGACAATTTCTCCCACAGTTCACAAGGGAACCCTGACCCAGAAGGCCCCCATGTTCCCAGATTTTGGGGATCACACTGAGGACATGCAGACTAAGAGGTTTCAATCACAAGTACTGTGGCAAACATCAGCAGCCAGAAAATTTAATTCTAGGAGTTCCACATTTCCTACTTTTTCCTACCAACAGTATGCATTGGCTCGTTCCTTCAAGGTCATAATTATCACCAGGAATCAAACACTCAAAATCAGTTTAAGATTGTGATGTATGCAGTCTTTTTGTCATCACTAACACTGAATGTGTGTTGTTTGTTTACTATTAAACAACATACGTATAACACCTATAAATTTCCAAACAATGCAATTTTGACATTATGTAGTGTTAGTAAAGGCTACAGATTCAGACCTTAGTCTCACCACACAACTCCAGGCAAATGTCAGTGAAAAGTATGCATTTGTTTTTCTGATCCCTGTCCCCTTTCTGAAGTTATCCAGAGATTCTATCTATAGCTACCTCATTAGCATAAACTTAGCTATTACTTGAAATTTGACAGAATCATAGCCACTCCTATCACTCAGGAAATATCTGGGTCTTAAGATCCAGGAGCCAGGAATTGAGGAGAAAAGTTTATTATACCAGTGACAAATAAACTCTCAAATTTAAAAACCCTTTTGCAGCCAGCAGAATCTGATCTTCCCAGATATTCTCAAGTGGCGCAAACTATGATCTGACTAAACCAACTCTGGATGCAAAATGATAGTGCTGTGTGCCAACAGTGCATTCGTTCCTCAGGGCTCACACAAGTTAGCTGAGCTTGTGTGTGTTGTTCCTTGGCCTTTACAAAGTTTATACTCTACCTAAAACTGAGAGAATCCAGAAGGATTTATTACCAGATTTATTACCCTCTAAATCTCATGGGTTCATTAATCACAATTATGAAAAATTAACCAGTGGAGACAGGTGGAACATTTAAGAAGTGATTAAGATAAATCCACTCATGTGATTAATGGGTTACTGGCTTATCTCCAGATGTCTGCCATGGGAGCCACTTTGTATCTGCCTCTCCTGCACTTCCATTACCTGTTCATATGGTTTCTGTGCCACCCCAAGCCTCTGCCAAGATGACCATCATCAGATGCTTCCCTCCAACCTTGGACCCAAACCATGAGACAAATACCATTTCTTTCTAAACTACTGAGTCTGTGCTTTTCTGTTATTGGCAACAAGAAAACTGACTCAGGCCTCTTGGAAGAGCAGTGCTGAGAGGACTGAGTTGTAAACTTGTGACCTGGTTTCTCAACTTAAGGAAATCAGACCATAAATGAAAGTTGAGTTAGCCAAAGTTGGTAAATAAGATTAGGTGATACATCTGAAAGACACATTCCCAGAAGTCACAAATCTATTACTATAGCAAATGTTTTGATTACTGCATCTGTTTATCTTCTTAGCACTAAGTTCACTACACAACAGATTACTGTGGATTTTTCAATTTATTTATCTATTTTTTACTAAGAAGCTAAGAGCTTTATCAAAGTGGCAGTCACTTTATAACAAATCCAAGAGCCTGCCTTCTCTGGGAGGATGGGGAATCTGTACATACTCTTGGGTTGTATCACCTCACAACAACAAGCTGTCTCCAAACCATCCCTCCCCCATTCTAAACAGGCAGTACACAGAGGTACACCTGACCACTGCTGGCCAGCCTCTCTCACAGAGATAATATTAACTGTATTCTCTCCACTAATCCCATGAGAAACCCAGGAAAACATTAATTCACTCCTGCAACATCTATTGGGTGACCACTAATACATTCAGCTCTGAAGTGAGGAATCAAATGTTACATAGCTCGGTGAGTTCAAGCTACAGTAGCCAGACAGTAAACACAGTCTCCCCATGCCTCCAATATGCAACTGTTTCTCAACCACTGGTGAGTCATGGATCCTGAGAAATTAGATGAAGCTTATATTCATCCAATACCCTGAGGCCTCTCCAGGAAGAGTCCTTGCCCCCTAAATACAGCCCTATTTTAGGAATATTTTATGAACTAGAGAGAAGCTGCCCAAGTCCTCTGTGGCTTCACCCCTTCTCTCTTGCGAATACTCAGAGAGACTTGCTAACTCTAGGGGATGGACTAGTGATGGACTCCATTCCCTTCTGAATCCTTCTTCCTATCATATAATCTGTCTACCTGGTGAAAATAATAATTAACACTGAATTCAAGGGAGACTTTCAGAAAGGCTACTCTCACACATCACAGAGTCTGTGTAAAAGAATACACAGCCTTGCCGATGGCTTCATGGAGAAGCACTCTAAACTTGTCAAGCAGTATTCTTCAGATTTACCAAAATCTCCAGTAATTGTCCTGGCCCTGATGCCCTATAATTCTGAGTTGTGGGCAATGAAATTACAGGAGACCAGGACCCAAAAAATGCTGTGATTCTAAATGTCCAATTCAGACTTTTTCATATTCCATAGGAATCTCAGCTCTTATGTTACCAAAAATCCTTCATGAGACAGGAACCAGGTAACTTTATTTCTTGGTGCTTAGGATTTTATTGATTCTTATTGCCAAATTTCTACTATAGGAACACTAAACAAAAGTGGAAAACATTAAGGAAAAATATCACTGGACAGGAAGCATAACACAGCAGTTTAAAAAATGAACTCTGGAGTCAAACAATCCTAGCTCCATTCCTTCCTAGATGTGTCCCTTGGTTTCCCCTTTTGTAAAACTGGGACAATAACAGTAACTATCTCAATGAGTTAAGGCTAATATTTGAAAAGCATTTAAAACAAAGCCTAGCATATGGTAAGCAGTATATGTATTTGTAAAACTTCAGAAAAAATTTTAACTGGGTTAATTTCTTCATGGATCTTTCAGATCTTCATACACATACATTTTATAGATATATATAGATATGTTATAGATATATATTATATATATATAGATAGGTTTTTTACAATTCTGCATCCTTTTTATGCCTTTATGTTATGTATATTAAAACAGTGTCCATAATTATCATTTATAGTGATTACCTAAAACAAATTACAAACTACTTAACCAATTATTCAGTAATGCATAAATAATGGGCACTGACACACTGGGTTATTAAGTATCATCTTTTATTCCAACAAAATCAGTTTCATATGCCTATGTAACAACTTTTCCACCATTGGTAATCTCAGTTACTTACTAATCTTTTCTAAAGGAGGTAAATCTTGATCAACAGTAAATACCCCATTCCATACTATACTACACTTTTTCTTAAATTCAAACTTAATATTCCATATCCTACTCCTTAAAGGGCACCTAGACCCTTAATTTATAATAGCAAAATCTGCATTTCTATTATCATGCACTAAATGTTATTGTAAAGCTCTCCACCCTATACCCCAGCTTAACAAAAAACAGTATATTTCTAGTTAAAACACTATTCTCAGCATGCTTTCCCATAAAAATACACACTGATCTACAATAGGTGAGAGCTCTTGCTAAAACATGCCTTTTTCGCCAGTCATGTACCACAACTATAGATTCTTGGTAGGCCATAGGGGAGTTTAGAATTCTGGTCATCCTTATTTTATGTTGAGTAAGGACCCCATACCTGCCGAATGCTTTTCCCTATTCTTTTCATTCATAAAGTTTCTTCTAAGACATTTTCTACTGAGTAACAAGGGGCAAGTCTTACTAAAAACTCTTAATGAAAAATTTCTCTTCTTCATTATATTTATGAGGTTTTTTTCCCCCAGTGTGTTATCAAAAACCTTGCTGCAATTCAATTCAGTTTGTCTTCACTGTGATTTCTCTGGTGTTGAAGCAGGGCTGAGCAACCACTAAAACTCTTCCACATTCATTGCATATAAAGTGTTTCTCTCCACTATGCATTCTCTGATGAACAATGAGGGAAGAATCCTTACAGAAAGCTTTCTCACAATGCTTGTGTTTCTAGGATTTTTCTCCAGTACGATTTCTCAAGTATACAAAAAGGGAAGAACTCTCATTAAATGTTTTCCCACATTCATTACACCTGTATGGTTTCTCCCCAGTATGAGTTCTCTGGTGTGCAATGAGATGAGAGCTACAATTAAAGGATCTTTTACATTGATTACATTTATAGGGTTTCTCACCAGTGTGAATTCTCTGATGATCAAGAAGGTGGCAGCTCTGACTGAAAGACTTCCCACATTTATTGCATTCATAGGGCTTTTCTCCTGTATGACTTCTTTGATGCCTGACAAGGTGAGCCATCTGGCTTCAAAATTTTTGACATTTATTACATTCATAATTCCAGAACAAATGATTCCATGTTTAGTAAGGGCTGAGAATTCTCTAAATGCTTTGCCACATTCCTGACAGTTATAGAGTTTTTCTCCTGTGTGAGTTCTCTGGTGGGCAATAAGATGGGAGCTCCAGCTGAATGATTTGCCACATTCAGTACATTTATATGGTTTTGCTCCAGAGTGAGTTCTTTCATGTTTACTAATGGCTGAGTAATCCCTAAAGGTTTTTTTCACATTTGTCACATTTGAAGGACTTCTCTCTAGTATGTGTTCTTATATGGGCATGAGATGAGAGCTCCAGCTGAAAGATTTCCCACATTCAGTACATTCAAAAGGTTTCTTTCCAGTATGAGTGCTCTGATGTCCAATAAGATGACAATTCCAACTGAAAGATTCCCCACATTCATTACATACATAAGGTTTTTCTCCTGTATGAATTCTCTTGCATACAATAAGATGAGAATCCTAGCTGCAGGCTTTTCCACATTTATTACATTCATATGGTTTAATTCCAGTGTGGGTCCATTCATGTTTAGTCAGGGCTGAATGATTCCTAAAAAGCTTTCCACATTTATCACATGCATAGGTTTTCTCTCCAGTATGAGATTTCTTATGTTGAATAAGGCACGAGCTCCAGATGAAAGATGCCCCACATTCATTATATCCATAGGGTTTCTCAGAACTACAAGTGCTTGTGTGTTGAGTAAGGAATGTCATATCCAAAGACTTTTTCCCATTCATTGTATGCATATGTTTTCTCTATAGTACCAATTTTTTGATGTTCCATGAAGGATGAGAAGTAAAAGTTATTCTCATATTCTTTGTAATCATTCTGGTTTTTTCCAACATGAACTCTTGGATGTTCACTAAATGGTGGGCTCTGGTTAAAAAATTGATGGCATTCCTTATATTGATAAGGATCCCTTTATGATCACCAAAATGTATTATATGATTGAAAATTTAACAGCATCAGTACATTTGAAAATATTATCTGCAGCTTGCATTCTTGCAATGTGAATAGGTTGAATGGACTGGTAGAAGGATTTGTCATAATTATTTTCACAGGTAACCTCATCTGCATACATTATGGCTGAGTTACATTTTCAGCTTTCAGCATGTGCTTCAGGCTTATAGAAATGTTCTACATGAGAAACTCTCTGTGAAGGACCAAAGTTTAAGTTCTGGCTGTACTTTGACCCAAGTTTACGGAATTCTGAGCCTTTTTGAAACAGCACTTACTTTTGCATGAGGAACATTTGCCTCGTAGCTGTACTCTGGTTCATGTGGTACATTTCTACTTGGTCTTTACCATGTAAAACTTCTATCCTGGAGAACCAAGAATCATCCCATACATATTTTTCCAACCTCATTTCATGGGATTTTTCCTCCTCAAATATGCTTTGTATTGGGACCAATGCTTTACTTTCAATATTTTCCATCAATTCTGGACAAGTGCTTTAGGGTATGCTTACTCCACTGACCAGGGCTTTTCTCCTTGTCCCAACAGATGAACTCAGGCTTGGTGATCTGATTTCCCATGGACAGAAGAAGTCTCCAGCATCACATCATGGTACAGAGTCCTCTGAACACGGTCCAACTGCCTCACTCTTCTTGAGTGAAGTCCACCACCACATTCTTGAAGGTTACTGGTTCCTGGACATGGCTTCTGGGAACCTGGCAGCCCTCCTCTCTTCCTCAGGGCTCCCATCCCTGTGCCAGGCAGGGTCCTGAGAACACAGAGCCCAGGAGGACCATGGGCCAACAGCTGCCATCCCCCAAGTCTGGTCTGTAAAGGCACCCCAGGAAGTCCATGAGTTGATGGCTGCCATCCTGGAAGATGGATCTCTACAAACTGCCAGACCAGGAGCACAATTCCCAACCTGAAATCTTCACAGGTCAGTGGCTGCACAGAGCTAGGGGAAAGGGGGAGTAGACAGCGACTGCTTAACAGGTACCAGGGTTTCTTCTGGAGGATACAAAAATACTCAGCTCAGCCCATTTGTCCTGGAGTGGAGTCAGAGGCAGCTGTGGTGCCAAGGCTCCCAACTCCACATCTTGTGTAAGTCTCGAGACCTGTCTAACAGATGCCCGTGGCTATTTGTGAAGCACTAGCATACCCAGTAGCTTCAAGAT